>NC_052314.1:64102792-64212790 GCF_016432855.1 Salvelinus namaycush
GTCATTGTAAATAAGAATTTGTTCTTAATTGACTGGCCTAGTTAACGAAATAAAACATAGAATTATGTTTACATTAAGTCTCTGCTTCTAGTGATATCTGTGTTTCTCTGTCTGTGGGACTGCTGTAGGTGTTAACTCTAGGGAAGTATCAACAAAATTACATGGGTAGTTGTGGCTATGCTAACATAAAAAAATATAACACGTTTGCATGCTTGTGTGTGTGCAAGTGTGCATGAGAGAGATTGTTACAGTGGTTATTGTTAAACTATTTTCTGCAGCACAATATAAATCATTCCATGTCTCTACATGGTCATCTTGTCCAGAGTATATCTCAACACAGTCCTCCTGCTCAGGGAATGGGACATGCTATTTGTGATGATGGACAGGACACTATCATACCAGGAAGATATAGATCATAGAGGGGAAGTGGACAACAAAGGCTAACTGTTAACATATATTAAATATCATATGTAACAGTCAAATATGAGCATTTGATGTTGTGCTTATACGTAACTTGACAACAAAGACTGACTGTCAAAGATTATTAGAACACACAGCAGCCCCAGACACACTGCAGCAACTCCAGAGGGTCTCTTCCACCACTGAACATGTACTGAATCACACATTATTAAAGATATTTGGTAATGTGTTTTACTGTTTTACTTTTACTGTGTGTGTGTGTGTGTGTGTGTGTGTGTGTGTGTGTGTGTGTGTGTGTGTGTGTGTGTGTGTGTGTGTGTGTGTGTGTGTGTGTGTGTGTGTGTGTGTGTGTGTGTGTGTGTGTGTGTGTGTGTGTGTGTGTGTTCATGCAATCTTACCTGAAGCAACAACTCCATCTCTTGGACTGGGTTTGAAGGCTCCTACGTTGGAATATAATTGGCCATCAATGTCTGTGTTCTTCATTGCATCAGGCTCATCGTCTTCAAATCCATCTGGCATTTCATAGACTCCCTTTGACATCTTAACACACTTGTGCTCAAATAAGGTAACTTCTACTTCTAACCCCAACTCGTCTGTAGCTGTGTCTTCTCCCTGCACTGTCCTGCGTCTGTGTGACTTTAGGTAGTGAAACTCTTTCTCAGTCAACCACAGTGAAAGGGAAATTGTGAAATCAACACAACACTGGCCACCATGTGACTCCACCAGCCTTAGTTTGATAATATACTACATGATATGACATTATATCATGCTATATGATGTATGTGTTAATTCACAGGGTCCCAATTTTTCATGTTCTAAAATAAATTGGGATCCTGTTAATTGACATATACACTACATATATATACATATACAACATATATATATATTACAGCACCCCCACCCTTCAAATGGAGAGCACATTATGGATCTCTGTATGTGAACGGTGGTGTCGGGGGAAGTTGTCCCTAGATATTGATCTTAGGTCAATTTTATATTTCTTCCATAAATGGTTAAGGTTAGGATTGGGGGAAAGTTACCTGATACTAGATCTGTACGTAGGGGAAACCTCCCCCCGTGTTGTGACCAGCCACCAATGGCCATGTAGGGGTCAATGTTCTATCTATGCTGACTGAAGATTTACTCAGAATGAAAAGCAGAAGTTCTGACAACATCTCCATAGTTCCAGTTTGACAGATGTAACAGAATAGAAAGAACAATAAAAACCCTTCACATGTTTTATGACAAAACATTCATGTTTCCACCCTGTCTTTCAGTACAACATAACATATACATACTGGTTACATCTAATGACACAACTCTCTCTGCACTGATTCCACTGTTCCACATGACATCTACCTACATGAACTATTATACAACTCTACAGCTCTACTCTATTCCACAGGAGGAGAGAAAGCATCACACAGATCCTTAGATACAGGGACAGAGTCAAAGGTGGCCCTCTGGTGGACAGAGTACTAACTACAGGTACAGCTGTAGTGTTGGTGACAGAGACCTGGGTGAATGTAGTACTAACTACAGGTACAGCTGTAGTGTTGGTGACAGAGACCTGGGTGGATGTAGTACTAACTACAGGTACAGCTGTAGTGTTGGTAACAGAGACCTGGGTGGATGTAGTACTAACTACAGGTACAGCTGTAGTGTTGGTGACAGAGACCTGGGTGGATGTTGTACTAACTACAGGTACAGCTGTAGTGTTGGTGACAGAGACCTGGGTGGACGTAGTACTAACTACAGGTACAGCTGTAGTGTTGGTGACAGAGACCTGGGTGGATGTAGTACTAACTACAGGTACAGCTGTAGTGTTGGTGACAGAGACCTGGGTGGATATAGTACTAACTACAGGTACAGCTGTAGTGTTGGTGACAGAGACCTGGGTGGATGTAGTACTAACTACAGGTACAGCTGTAGTGTTGGTGACAGAGACCTGGGTGGATGTAGTACTAACTACAGGTACAACTGTAGTGTTGGTGACAGAGACCTGGGTGGATGTAGTACTAACTACAGGTACAGCTGTAGTGTTGGTGACAGAGACCTGGGTGGATGTAGTACTAACTACAGGTACAGCTGTAGTGTTGGTGACAGAGACCTGGGTGGATGTAGTACTAACTACAGGTACAGCTGTAGTGTTGGTGACAGAGACCTGGGTGGATGTAGTACTAACTACAGGTACAGCTGTAGTGTTGGTGACAGAGACCTGGGTGGACGTAGTACTAACTACAGGTACAGCTGTAGTGTTGGTGACAGAGACCTGGGTGGATGTAGTACTAACTACAGGTACAGTTGTAGTGTTAGTGACAGAGACCTGGGTGGATGTAGTACTAACTACAGGTACAGCTTTGGGCTGTAGAGCTCACAATTACCTCCACAGAGTCTTTCAATGAGACCAGACTTACACCAACTTTACCTGCCATTTCCACTACCATCAGCTCTACCTTCTTTGAACAGCAGGTGGTCTTGCAGGCAACCCAGGTCACATTCTTGGCACTGGGGCCCACCACTGTAGAAGTGTTGAGGGTCCCGTCACCCTGCCATAGGGTGACGATGCCTCTCCAATTGACACCGATGGTGAGGTTAGCGGAGGGCTCTCAGTTTTAGGAGCTGCATGCTAACGGGCAGTCAGAGGAGTCCACTGATGTGTAATAAGAACTGGAGACTGCGTCCAAGTCACGCCTGCTCCCGTTCTACCCCCTGGCGCTCGAGGGCGCCAAAGCTCCCCAGTATTGTGCACACCTGCCATCATTATGCACACCTGCGTTCTCCCGTCACGTCCATCAGCAATTATTGGACTTACCTGGACTCAATCACCTCTGTCATTACCTTCCCTATATCTGTCTGGTTCCCCGCTCTGTTCCCTGCTTCTGCATTAATTGGTTTTTGTCTTTGTATACCCGTGTGCTGACGCTGTTCCTGTCCTGTTACCTCTCTGTTCTGCATTAAGTGTTCAACTCCCCGTACCTGCTTCTCATCTCCAGCATCGGTCCTTACAGAATGCAGAAGCCATCATATGAAGCATCTGGGAGTGCTGACGTTCTCGGTTGGTGGTGACGTCGGGTCCGGGGCCCGACACAGACGGAATCGGGGGTGCCTAAAGCCAGCTCGTCGAGCTGTCACGCCCTAGCTGGCTTGAGAGGCTTCTTGCTCCGGTTTGCTCAGAAGGTGCCCATCCCACATCAGTCCTAAGCCGGATCGTTAGGTTTTTACGCCCTGCCGGCTCGTCAGGCTGTTACGCCGGATCATCCGGATCTCACGCCTCGGCGGGATCGACAGGCCTTCATGCCTCAGCCGGTTCTTCGGGGTTTCACACCCAGCCGGCTTGTCCAGCGCCCGTGCATCGGCCGGCCCGTCAGGCTCGTCCAGGTGGGACGCCGGGTGGCACCCCTAGAGGGGGGGGTACTGTCACGCCAGCTCCCGCGCTCGAGGGCCCCAGCATTGCGCACTTCTGCCATCATTATGCACACTTTCCTTCCCCCCTTCAAGCGCATCAGCGATTATTGGACTCACCTGGACTCAATTATTGGACTCACCTGGACTCAATCATGTCATTACCTTCCCTATATCTGTCTGGTTCCTCACTCTGTTCCGTGATTCCTCATTAATTATCTTTTGTCTTTGTATACCCGTTTGCTGATGCTGTTCCTGTCCTGTTACCTTTCTGTTCTGCATTAAATGTTCAACTCCCCGTATCTGCTTCTCATCTCCAGCATCGGTCCTTAAAGTTCAAGATTTCCACCTGTTGTTTTCAAGGTATTCACATTCTCATACGCAGATTCATGGAGATCTATATCCGGTTTACACAGGCCAACATCACATGCGCAGTAGCACTCAGTGTGCTCAAGCAGCAACGACATTATTACATCATCCAAAAATATGGCAGACATTGGATGAATATAAAATGAAAAAAATTATTGGCCTCAAAGACAATTACTGAAATAATTTTATGCATATTTTTTGTACGAATGTGATGACAGAAGGGAGAGAGGATATGAGAAAAGGAGGCCATTTTAGAGTTTTGAAAGAAGACCCTTACCTTGCTGACAAGGAAGAGATGCAGGAATGCGTTGTTCAAGTCTGCGGCTCCAGTGGCCTCGGCCTCGATGGTCAAGGTGACGTCCGTTCCTGACAGGGTGCTGGTGGGTGCCATGAGGCTCACCGTACCATTGGCCGAGCTGCCCCCAATCACCATGTAGATGTTTACAGGGAATAAGGAAGTGATGCTGCGGTTGTTGGGGGCTCGGATGGTAAAGGTTCCTCTGGTTCCTTTGGCCATTTCCACAGTAAAGGGGACGGAAATGGTGGAAATCTATGTCTGCATCTACATGATACAGTCAACTCCTATACAGTGTATGTAATGGTGGTTTGGTACTGTTGAGAATGCTTTCACTAGACCTAAATGCTAAAATCTGTAGCAAGTAAGATGAATTTATTTGAACTGGAAATGATGAAAAGCACGTAGAGTTTGAACAAAGTTAAATGTACTGACTTCATGTTGTTTCTAATGATGTTTGAAACATAACTACTGGTACACAAGAAGTTACACACAGGAAATAAGTAAGACTTTTATTAATATGATACTAGAAACAAATAAAACATGCGTGTAGATGAGTGTGTGTCGGGGGGTTTGGAACAGAAAGAGAGAGAGAGAGAGAGAGAATGAAGGAGGAAGTGTTACAGTACGTTGTCATGGTGATGTTAAATCACTATCTCACAAATCCAGTTGAGTTTGCTGTCACATGACAAGTCATTCCATGCCTTTAGAGGACTCTGATCTATATATATCTCAGCACAGTCTTCCTTCCCAGTAGCACCTGCATTATCAGGCTGTGGGTCATGCCAGTACCTACAAGGTTAAAAGCCATCAGATATCATGGTTAATACCGGTACCTACGGGGTTAACAACAGTCAGATATCATGGTTAATACCAGCACCTACAGGGTTAACAACAGTCAGATATCATGGTTAATACCAGTACCTACGGGGTTAACAACAGTCAGATATCATGGTTAATACCAGTACCTACAGGGTTAAAAACAGTCAGATATCATGGTTAATACCGGTACCTACAGGGTTAACAACAGTCAGATATCATGGTTAATACCAGTACCTACAGGGTTAAAAACAGTCAGATATCATGGTTAATACCAGTACCTACAGGGCTAAAAACAGTCAGATATCATGGTTAATACCAGTACCTACGGGGTTAAAAACAGTCAGATATCATGGTTAATACCAGTACCTACAAGGTTAAAAACCATCAGATATCATGGTTAATACCAGTACCTACGGGGTTAATAACAGTCAGATATCATGGTTAATACCAGTACCTACAGGGTTAAAAACAGTCAGATATCATGGTTAATACCAGTACCTACAGGGCTAAAAACAGTCAGATATCATGGTTAATACCAGTACCTACGGGGTTAAAAACAGTCAGATATCATGGTTAATACCAGTACCTACAGGGCAAAAAACAGTCAGATATCATGGTTAATACCAGTACCTACAAGGTTAAAAACCATCAGATATCATGGTTAATACCAGTACCTACAGGGTTAACAACAGTCAGATATCATGGTTAATACCAGTACCTACAGGGTTAAAAACAGTCAGATATCATGGTTAATACCGGTACCTACGGGGTTAAAAACCATCAGATATCATGGTTAATACCAGTACCTACAGGGTTAACAACAGTCAGATATCATGGTTAATACCAGTACCTACAGGGTTAAAAACAGTCAGATATCATGGTTAATACCGGTACCTACGGGGTTAAAAACCATCAGATATCATGGTTAATACCAGTACCTACAGGGTTAACAACAGTCAGATATCATGGTTAATACCGGTACCTACAGGGTTAAAAACAGTCAGATATCATGGTTAATACCGGTACCTACGGGGTTAAAAACAGTCAGATATCATGGTTAATACCAGTACCTACAGGGCAAAAAACAGTCAGATATCATGGTTAATACCAGTACCTACAAGGTTAAAAACCATCAGATATCATGGTTAATACCAGTACCTACGGGGTTAATAACAGTCAGATATCATGGTTAATACCAGCACTTACAGGGTTAACAACAGTCAGATATCATGGTTAATACCAGTACCTACGGGGTTAACAACAGTCAGATATCATGGTTAATACCAGCACATACAGGGTTAAAAACAGTCAGATATCATGGTTAATACCAGTACCTACAGGGTTAACAACAGTCAGATATCATGGTTAATACCAGTACCTACAGGGTTAACAACAGTCAGATATCATGGTTAATACCAGTACCTACAGGGTTAAAAACAGTCAGATATCATGGTTAATACCAGTACCTACAGGGTTAACAACAGTCAGATATCATGGTTAATACCAGTACCTACAGGGTTAACAACAGTCAGATATCATGGTTAATACCAGTACCTACAGGGTTAAAAACAGTCAGATATCATGGTTAATACCAGTACCTACAGGGTTAACAACAGTCAGATATCATGGTTAATACCAGTACCTACAGGGTTAACAACAGTCAGATATCATGGTTAATACCAGTACCTACAGGGTTAACAACAGTCAGATATCATGGTTAATACCAGTACCTACAGGGTTAAAAACAGTCAGATATCATGGTTAATACCAGTACCTACAGGGTTAACAACAGTCAGATATCATGGTTAATACCAGTACCTACAGGGTTAAAAACAGTCAGATATCATGGTTAATACCAGTACCTACAGGGTTAACAACAGTCAGATATCATGGTTAATACCAGTACCTACAGGGCTAAAAACAGACATATCACAGTTAGAACTTCACAATCCTAAATAATATACAGACATGTTTCATCTTACAGTTTTTTTGGATTGCTTACACACTAAAATTAAAAGTAGTACACTATTAGCAAAACCTTACACTCAAGAAGCAAAACATCAGCCCATATTTGCACAACTATAAGCACATTGTCAACCTCACACTTGTTGCAAAACTCTACACACAGTGATTTGCAAAACACTAAACACACTTAACATACATTACACACAAAAATCTATCATGAGGTCACGTCCTTGCAATACCAAAGCACTGACTGTCAAATTACCACACCGTCCAACCAATTGGTTCAACACAGTCATCAGGTGTGCAAACACTCGTTTGCTTAATTGTAGACACACCAATCAGGTGTATAAGCACTATAAAAAGCAGCAGGTGAGTTCATCGGTCTTCAAGCACAATGGAAAGAGTCAGAGAAAGAGTAAGACGAGGAGGAGGAGGAGGAGGAGGAGGAGGAGCACGAGGAGGACGAGGAGGAGGAGGAAGTGGAAGAAGAGGAAGAGGAAGACAAGAAGGTGCTCAAAGAGGACCGAATCTGACAAATGAGATCCGCGCAACACTGGTTGACCATGTTGTCAACCACGGCCTGATGCTGAGGGAGGCTGGACTGCGAGTACAGCCAAATCTAAGCCGATATACAGTGGCAAGTGTGATGAGAACATTACGACTGGAAAATAGGTACTGTAAAAATATCATCATATCAAAAACATCTGCACGGTTTCAGTAACTGCTTACAGTACTGTATTCTATGCACTATCAGCACTTCTGTTACCTTTTCCTGTGAAATTACTGTACTATTGTATACAGTTTTTTTTCTACATAGGATTGAGGGTCAGGGACGACAAGGGGGAAGGCCTCCTATGTTCACAGAACAGCAAGAGAGGGAGATGGTAAACATGGTTTTGGCCAACAATGCTATAACACTCAAGCAGCTCCAAGCTAACATTGTCAATAACCACGCCATTTTCAACGATATCCATCAGGTCTCAACATCAACACTGGCACGCATCCTAAAAAAAAAACATATTCAAATGAAGCAAATTTATCGAGTGCCTTTCGAGCGCAATTCCGAAAGTGTGAAACGACTGCGGCATGATTATGCAGAGGTATGTACTCACTTTAGCAGTGTGATCTTGCATACTGTCTCATAATCTTTTACTGTAATATGTATACTAGATCTACACTGAACTACACAATTTTGCCTGACACTGTTTTTCAGAGTTTTACGAATGGATGGAGAAGAGATCCATTTACGTAGATGAGGCTGGGTTCAACCTGACGAGAACACGAAGGAGGGGAAGAAACATCATTGGCCACAGGGCTATAGTCAATGTCCCAGGGCAACGTGGGGGTAATATAACACTCTGTGCAGCCATTACACAGAATGGGGTCCTCCACCGCCATGCCCATATGGGCCCTTACAACACAGCACTCATACTTACATTCTTGGACCAATTGCACAACATAACAGCAGCAAATCAAATCGATCATATGCAATACATTGTTGTCTGGGACAATGTGTCTTTCCACCGCTCTGCTCTGGTTCAGAACTGGTTTCAGCAACATCCACATTTCACCGTCCTATATCTTCCACCATACTCTCCATTCCTCAACCCTATAGAAGAGTTTTTCTCGGCACGGCGGTGGAAGGTATATGATCTCCGTCTCCAGGCTGAGGTACCCCTCATCCAAGCCATGGAGGAGGCCTGTGACCAGATGGAGGTAGCAGCAATGCAAGGATGGATTCGTCATTCAAGACTTTCTTTCCAAGGTGTCTTGCTAATGACAACATGCGATGTTGATGAAATTCTCTGGCCAGATCCAGCTAGGCGAAGAGACAATGTCTAGTTTTTTTTTTTTTTGAACTTACAATACGTAAAGTGACGTTTGGTTACAGTATTATGAATCTCCATGTCAACATTTTGGGCGTGTTGAGAAATAAATGAGTTTCTTCAGTCTGCAACATTGGTCTTGTGTAGTGTTTGGTGAATTTACATTATATTTGTACTTTGTTGATAGTAGCCTACTCTAATCATAGGGAAGTAGAAGTGCTAAAAGTGTTTTAGGTTTATCACAGCAGAGTGTAACTCGTGCAAACAGAGTATAGTAATGTGAAACGTGTGTGTTTCATATGGTAACAAAGTGTGGTTTTTA
This sequence comes from Salvelinus namaycush, assembly GCF_016432855.1. Taxonomy (NCBI): domain Eukaryota; kingdom Metazoa; phylum Chordata; class Actinopteri; order Salmoniformes; family Salmonidae; genus Salvelinus; species Salvelinus namaycush. Next base: position 64,112,214 of record NC_052314.1, read on the forward strand.
AAAAGAAGTGTATAGTTTTTACAAGAGTGTTTAATTTTGCTAAGGATCTGTAGTGTTTTGCTAATTGGGTGTGTGGTTGTGCTAATTGTGTGTAGTGTTTTGAAAACACGGGCCCTGTTTTGAAAATCGTGCTTAAGCAATCAAAAAAAACTGTAAAGGAAGTCAGTGGTATGGCTAAATATGAGTTGGCACAGCAACACATGCTGAAATCAACAAAAATTACAATACAATAGATGCTCCAACAATAACTTCCCTAAACTACTGTGTCCCAAATGGAACCATTTTTCCTACATATTGATGGACCCTGATCAAAAGTAGTGCACTATACAGGGAATATGGTGCCATTTGAGATGTATACTTCATGGCATTATTCACATTCTATGTAGGTCTTATGTACTGTATCTGTCCTGAAAACACAGGCCACTTTTCATCCATGGATATAAGGTCACCACAAGTACAACAGGACATCTATAAAGAAAAAGGCTTCATTATAAACTTTAAGAACATAATTTTCTGAGTTAGTTCAAATTAGGTGAAGGTTAGGGTTAAGGTAAGGGTCAGTTTTAGGTTTTGTCTATAATCTGTATGTCAATGTGATGCTGGTCAGAAAAGTCCCTCTTGTTGGGTATAATACCTACTTTTATAAGTGTTTGTCTCCCCCTACTGGCTGTTTTCTACAAGGTCAGTTTCTTCCTTCTATTACTGTGACCTTGACCCATAGAGATAGATAGAGGACTCATCTGTATCTGTTCCATTTTAGCTACAATCCATAGAAAAACCAACCCAGTTGACAACCCTGACTACTTTGAAATGGTGGAAGGATGGTGGAACCCCAGGTTTTCTTCTCAGAGGAGAGGAAGTAGAAACTGCAGTCAAAATATCTCCATTCCTCCTGACAATGCTGCTCTGCTGAAGAGCAAAGGTGAACACATTGAGAAAGTTAGCAAGTTTCGTTATACTCTCAAACCCATATACAGTGGGGCAAAAAAGTATTTAGTCAGCCACCAATTGTGCAAGTTCTCCCACTTAAAAATATGAGAGAGGCCTGTAATTTTCATCATAGGTACACTTCAACTATGACAGACAAAATGACGAAAAAAAATCCAGAAAATCACATTGTAGGATTTTTTATGAATTTATTTGCAAATTATGGTAAAAATAAGTATTTGGTCAATAACAAAAGTTTATCTCAATACTTTGTTATATACCCTTTTTTGGCAATGACAGAGGTCAAACGTTTTCTGTAAGTCTTCACAAGGTTTTCACACACTGTTGCTGGTATTTTGGCCCATTCCTCCATGCAGATCTCCTCTAGAGCAGTGATGTTTTGGGGCTGTTGCTGGGCAACACGGACTTTCAACTCCCTCCAAAGATTTTCTATGGGGTTGAGATCTGGAGACTGGCTAGGCCACTCCAGGACCTTGAAATGCTTCTTACGAAGCCACTCCTTCGTTGCCCGGGCGGTGTGTTTGGGATCATTGTCATGCTGAAAGACCCAGCCACATTTCATCTTCAATGCCCTTGCTGATGGAAGGAGGTTTTCACTCAAAATCTCACGATACATGGCCCCATTCATTCTTTCCTTTACACGGATCAGTCGTCCTGGTCCTTTTGCAGAAAAAAAGCCCCAAAGCATGATGTTGCCACCCCCACGCTTCACAGTAGGTATGGTGTTCTTTGGATGCAACTCAGCATTCTTTGACCTCCAAACACGACGAGTTGAGTTTTTACCAAAAAGTTATATTTTGGTTTCATCTGACCATATGACATTCTCCCAATCTTCTTCTGGATCATCCAAATGCTCTCTAGCAAACTTCAGATGGGCCTGGACATGTACTGGCTTAAGCAGGGGGACACGTCTGTCACTGCAGGATTTGAGTCCCTGGTGGCGTAGTGTGTTACTGATACTAGGCTTTGTTACTTTGGTCCCAGCTCTCTGCAGGTCATTCACTAGGTCCCCCCGTGTGGTTCTGGGATTTTTGCTCACCGTTCTTGTGATAATTTTGACCCCACGGGGTGAGATCTTGCGTGGAGCCCCAAATCGAGGGAGATTATCAGTGGTCTTGTATGTCTTCCATTTCCTAATAATTGCTCCCACAGTTGATTTCTTCAAACCAAGCTGCTTACCTATTGCAGATTCAGTCTTCCCAGCCTGGTGGAGGTCTACAATTTTGTTTCTGGTGTCCTTTGACAGCTCTTTGGTGTTGGCCATAGTGGAGTTTGGAGTGTGACTGTTTGAGGTTGTGGACAGGTGTCTTTTATACTGATAACAAGTTCAAACAGGTGCCATTAATACAGGTAACGAGTGGAGGACAGAGGTGCCTCTTAAAGAAGAAGTTACAGGTCTGTGAGAGCCAGAAATCTTGCTTGTTTGTAGGTGACCAAATACTTATTTTCCACCATAATTTGCAAATAAATTCATTAAAAATCCTACAATGTGATTTTCTGGATTTTTTTTCTCATTTTGTCATAGTCATAGTTGAAGTGCACCTATGATGAAAATTACAGGCCTCTCTCATCTTTTTAAGTGGGGGAACTTGCACAATTGGTGGCTGACTAAATACTTTTTTGCCCCACTGTATGTACACACTATTGCGTTTGATTTTACTTCTAATTCACCACAGTTTATATCTCACCTATCACAAAAAGCTTTGCCTGAGCTGGTCTCTCTCTTTAGTCAGGTTGTTGTAACTGGCCTCTCTCTTTAGTCAGGTTGTTGTAACTGGCCTCTCTCTTTAGTCAGGTTGTTGTAACTGGCCTCTCTCTTTAGTCAGGTTGTTGTAACTGGCCTCTCTCTTTAGTCAGGTTGTTGTAACTGGCCTCTCTCTTTAGTCAGGTTATTGTAACTGGTCTCTCTCTTTAGTCAGGTTGTTGTAACTGGTCTCTCTCTTTAGTCAGGTTGTTGTAACTGGCCTCTTTCTTTAGTCAGGTTGTTGTAACTAGCCTCTCTCCTTTGTCAGGTTGTTGTAACTGGCCTCTCTCTTTAGTCAGGTTGTTGTAACTGGTCTCTCTCTTTAGTCAGGTTGTTGTAACTGGTCTCTCTCTTTAGTCAGGTTGTTGTAACTGGCCTCTCTCTTTAGTCAGGTTGTTGTAACTGGTCTCTCTCTTTAGTCAGGTTGTTGTAACTGGCCTCTCTCTTTAGTCAGGTTGTTGTAACTGGTCTCTCTCTTTAGTCAGGTTGTTGTAACTGGTCTCTCTCTTTAGTCAGGTTATTGTAACTGGTCTGTAACTGGTCTCTCTCTTTAGTCAGGTTATTGTAACTGGTCTCTCTCTTTAGTCAGGTTATTGTAACTGGTCTGTAACTGGTCTCTCTCTTTAGTCAGGTTATTGTAACTGGTCTGTAACTGGCCTCTCTCTTTAGTCAGGTTGTTGTAACTGGTCTCTCTCTCTTTAGTCAGGTTATTGTAACTGGTCTGTAACTGGTCTCTCTCTTTAGTCAGGTTATTGTAACTGGTCTCTCTCTTTAGTCAGGTTATTGTAACTGGCCTCTCTCTCTTTAGTCAGGTTGTTGTAGCTGGCCTCTCTCTCTTTAGTCAGGTTGTTGTAACTGGCCTCTCTCTCTTTAGTCAGGTTCTTGTAACTGGCCTCTCTCTCTTTAGTCAGGTTATTGTAACTGGCCTCTCTCTCTTTAGTCAGGTTGTTGTAACTGGCCTCTCTCTTTAGTCAGGTTATTGTAACTGGCCTCTCTCTCTTTAGTCAGGTTGTTGTAACTGGTCTCTCTCTTTAGTCAGGTTATTGTTACTGGTCTCTCTTTAGTCAGGTTGTTGTAACTGGTCTCTCTTTAGTCAGGTTGTTGTAGCTGGTCTGTAACTGGTCTCTCTCTTTAGTCAGGTTATTGTAACTGGCCTCTCTCTCTTTAGTCAGGTTGTTGTAACTGGTCTCTCTCTTTAGTCAGGTTATTGTTACTGGTCTCTCTTTAGTCAGGTTGTTGTAACTGGTCTCTCTTTAGTCAGGTTGTTGTAACTGGCCTCTCTCTTTAGTCAGGTTGTTGTAACTGGTCTCTCTTTTTAGTCAGGTTGTTGTAACTGGTCTCTCTCTTTAGTCAGGTTGTTATAACTGGCCTCTCTCTTTAGTCAGGTTGTTGTAACTGGTCTCTCTTTTTAGTCAGGTTGTTGTAACTGGTCTCTCTCTTTAGTCAGGTTGTTATAACTGGTCTGTCTCTTTAGTCAGGTTGTTGTAACTGGTCTCTCTCTTTAGTCAGGTTGTTATAACTGGTCTGTCTCTTTAGTCAGGTTGTTGTAACTGGTCTCTCTTTAGTCAGGTTGTTGTAACTGGCCTCTCTCTTTAGTCAGGTTGTTGTAACTGGTCTCTCTTTTTAGTCAGGTTGTTGTAACTGGTCTCTCTCTTTAGTCAGGTTGTTATAACTGGCCTCTCTCTTTAGTCAGGTTGTTGTAACTGGTCTCTCTTTTTAGTCAGGTTGTTGTAACTGGTCTCTCTCTTTAGTCAGGTTGTTATAACTGGTCTGTCTCTTTAGTCAGGTTGTTGTAACTGGTCTCTCTCTTTAGTCAGGTTGTTATAACTGGCCTCTCTCTTTAGTCAGGTTGTTGTAACTGGTCTCTCTTTTTAGTCAGGTTGTTGTAACTGGTCTCTCTCTTTAGTCAGGTTGTTATAACTGGTCTGTCTCTTTAGTCAGGTTGTTGTAACTGGCCTCTCTCTTTTGTCAGGTTGTTGTAACTGGTCTCTCGCTTTAGTCAAGTTAATGTAACTGGTCTCTCGCTTTAGTCAAGTTGTTGTAACTGGTCTCTCTCTTTAGTCATGTTATTGTAACTGGTCTGTAACTGGTCTCTCTCTTTAGTCAGGTTATTGTAACTGGCCTCTCTCTCTTTAGTCAGGTTATTGTAACTGGTCTCTCTCTTTAGTCAGGTTATTGTAACTGGTCTCTCTTTAGTCAGGTTATTGTAACTGGTCTCTCTCTCTTTAGTCAGGTTATTGTAACTGACTCTCTCTTTAGTCAGGTTATTGTAACTGGTCTCTCTCTTTAGTGGGGTTATTGTAACTGGTTTCTCTCTGTAGTCATGTTGGTTATATAAGAGAAAAATGCTTCTAAAGAGAGTCTTTGATGCATCTGTTATCTAGAAAGGATTGAAACATTTTGCTACTGGTTAAAACACAGTTTCTTATTGCTAATGTAAGTGACAGGCCCCAAAAAACAGACAGTCTATGGCCGCACACTTTCTCCAGGACTGCTGCGCAGAAGAAACGCCATGCTACAGAGATGGAAGAGATTGAACTTCACTGAGTTCACCCCATTAGATTGCACTATAAAGATAATTGTTTTTTCAGGAATCAAATCAATGTTTTATCAGCCCCTTTTCAATGCAACAAACCAATACAAATATAACTTTGCAAGATTGAGTCTGTGATTTTGTTGTTGGCAGGCACAGAGCACAATGGAGTTAAAATGTAATTTGAAAGGGGTTTGCCCCCGAGTGGTCTTTAAATCACCTGTGAGTGAATGCGCATTTCACATCAGTTCAGATCAGAGCGCAGAGTCGCTCATTTGCACATTTCTTGATATTCTTTGCTTGATTAGTTATTAGCCCAGTTATTGTAACATCTCCTTCCAACTCTCACCCTCAAACATGTAGATCACCTGAATGCAGCTCACTCCCCAGATCCCAATCACCTGAATTCTAATCACCTGTTCAAACATCTGTAGGTCGTTATCACACACTATTTAGTTCAGTTCTTTGCATCCTGTCACTGTGATGTATTGTTTGTTTTGTGACACACGGCTTTCGTAGTGCTGGTTTTCCCGTAATTTACTCCTCCCGTGTATGATAGTTTTTGCCTGCCTCTCTAACAACGCCTTTTGCCTATTCACTGCCTGTACTTTAGCCTACTGAATTTCCTGTTATCTACCTATTGCCTGATCTCCCGGACTATGTTACTAGCCTTTTACCTGCCTGTACTGTTTCCCCTTTGGACCCCCTGTGTATGACCTTCTGCCTGCCCCTGGACCCAGCTACCTGCCTCCTCCTGTGGTCCTTTGCAATAAACACCTGCTGCGCCCTGCGCTTGAAACCAGCTCTCTGCCTCCCCTCGTGTTCATTACAGTTATACATTAGTGTAGGTCAGATATGGGGAGTTACTGCTTCCTACAAGAGCACACAACGTGTAGGCCACATTTCAATCTGTCTTTGAAAAACCAGTCAGGTTAAAAGCTTATGTCTTAATTAAAGGGGCAATGTTGTATTTTGAGACAGGTTTGAATATGCAAATAAGCCAATAGGCAGAGGGGAAGCCTACGTTGTCTAATTTGCTGTATGGTTATAATAATTCATTTTATTTTGTAGAATGCTGTCTTGCATAACACAACACAATGCCATTTACAGTCACCTATTTGGCCCATGGTGTTACAGACCAAATAAAACAATTATTAATGTCAAGCCCTTTACAATGTAAAAGGTTTTTAAGCCAATTTGTATATTGCTGATTCATCATTTATGCTAGGGTTTGTGCAGATATCCAAGAATTTTGCCACATTCAGAATGAGACTGATGAGGTAAATAATATTTAATGGACGACTAAAATATTAATGATATATTCTGATATTGAGTGAATTCGGGAAACGGTAACTCATTAAACAAACAAACTGGTGCCCCAAGATTACTACTTAATTAGTTATATGATTAATTGAATCGCGTAATAATTCAACGTGTTTGTTAATTGAGTTGATAAAATAATTGTCATCGCATTAATGATACAAATGACACGACAGAGCGAACCAATGTGAGAGATCCGGCTGGCTCACCAGGCTCCATTCTAAATAGTATGCAGTATGATTAGAACGCAGTAGTTTTAGTCATTAGTAGTCAAGACAGATGTTGGACACGGTCTAGGTGGTGTGTCTAAGAGATCCGGCCTGCTCGCCAGGCTCCATTCTAAATAGTATGTAGTATGATTAGAACACAGTAGTTTTAGTCAGTAGTAGTCAAGACAGATGTCGGACACGGTCTAGGTGGTTTGTCTAAGAGATCCGGCTGGCTCGCCAGGCTCCATTCTAAATAGTATGTAGTATGATTAGAACACAGTAGTTTTAGTCAGTAGTAGTCAAGACAGATGTCGGACACGGTCTAGGTGGTTTGTCTAAGAGATCCGGCTGGCTCGCCAGGCTCCATTCTAAATAGTATGTAGTATGATTAGAACACAGTAGTTTTAGTCAGTAGTAGTCAAGACAGATGTCGGACACGGTCTAGGTGGTTTGTCTATGAGGCAGGTTGACAATAAACATCAAATAGTACAACAATCAAGGACATATTTTAGTCATTGATCATTTATTAATTGATCTCATAAAGGAGTCTTCATATTCACATGACTGTCTCACATCTGCAAATGGTCCACACTTATTTAGGAGTTGGATTCTGGGGAAACAACATTTTAAATAGAGGGTTGACAGATGCTTTGGCCTAGATAAGCTGCGTGACATGGAGCATTCTTCACAGTTACCAGAAGAGGGAAGCATTTCACTTAACCAGCTAAAGGCATGAATGACAGAGAAAGTTTAGACGAGGGTTATTCAAATCCAGTCTCACACAGTAGGGATCTATGGAATGCCGATAAAGGTGTTCCATAGGAATCAGTTCAGTGAATGCCTAAATTCAACACAACTGGTCTTCCAGGTCGGTTAAATTAAAAACATGCCTGCGCCACTCCAGGACCACGGTTGCCTACAAGGTGCAGTATTTTCCAAACCTTTCCTCTGGGTTCACCAGACAGGCACACCTGCATCAATTGGTCAAGGGGTTGATGGTTAGTAGACTGAATCAGGTGTGTCAGATTAGGGCTAACACGGAACCCAAACCGGCTGCGCGCGTGCGCCATCATGCATACATTTATTTTGCCCCCCAACCCCCGAACGCGATCACCACACGCAGGTTAAAATATCAAAACAAACTCTGAACCAATGACATTAATTTGGGGACAGGTAGAAAAGCATTAAACATGTATGGCAATTTAGCTAGTTAGCTTGCACCTGCTAGCTAACGTTAATTTGTCCTATTTAGCTAGCTTGCTGTTGCTAGCTAATTTGTCCTGGGATATAAACATTGAGTTGTTATTTTACCTGAAATGCACAAGGACCTCTACTCCGACAATTAATCCACACATAAATCTCTCCTCCTTCCAGGCTTTTTCATTGTTACACTTATAAGGTGATCGCATCTAAACTTTCATTGTATTACCACGACTACTGGCAAAATGTTCGTCTTTCATTCACCAACGTGGGTATAACCAATGAGGAGATGGCACGTGGGTACTTGTTTCTTTAAACCAATGAGGAGATGGGAGAGGCAGGACTTGCAGAGCGATATAAGTCAGAAATAGGAATGAGTTCTATTTTAGCCCTTGGCGTCGCAGACGCTCGTTGGCGCGCTCGAGCAGTGTGGGTGCAATAATTGAATAACAAGGATTTCTAAATATATTTTGCGACGCTGGTCTGGTCGGCATGTAAAACCAAAATGTGAAACGTCTGATGGTCCCTGAGGAGAGGGTTGGGAAACCCTGGACTGGGGGCCTCAATCTTCACTGTAGTGCTGCTTTCCATTATTCTGGGTGATTGATTAAAGTGGTATATTGGCTATCAGTAATCCAGGCCTGAATCAGTCCCTGATTAGAGGAGAAGGATGATATTGAGGTTTGAGGGTCTTTCTGTACTGTTACTATGGGAAACTTTTTCTCAGTATCAGCAGTGGTGTTGCTGTTTTAGTCATGTTCACACACAGATCAGCATGAAAGAAGTGTGATCAAACATTTCTCAGAGGCCTTGTTGTGTTTCCTGCCTGTGTCTGGGTGTGTGTGCGTGTGTTAGAATGTGACCTCTATTGATCTGTGCAAACACATATCACTCTGTAAATACAGTGCATTTGGAATGTATTCAGACATGTTCACTTTTTGCACATTTTGTTACGTTACAGGCTTATTCTAATGTGGATTAAATCGTTTTTCCCCTCATCAATCTACACCTAACACCTCATGATGACAAAGCAACAAAAAAAAATGTATGACAAGATTTTTTTTAAATTCAGACTCTTTACTCAGTACATTGTTGAAGCACTTGACAAATAAACTTTGATTTGATTTGAAGCCCCTTTTGGCAGTGATTACAGCCTTGAGTCTTCTTGGGTCTGACGCTACAAGCTTGGCACACCTGTATTTCTAGGAATTTCTCCCATTCTTCTCTGCAGATCCTCTTAAGCCCTGTCAGGTTGGATGGGGAGTTTCGCAACACAACTATTTTCAGGCCTCTCCAGAGATGTTAGATCGGGTTCAGGTCAGGGCTCTAGCTGGGCCACTCAAAGACATTCAGAGACTTGTCCCAAAGCCACTCCTGTGTTGGTTTGGCTGTGTGCTTAAGGTCATTGTTCTGTTGGAAGGTAAACCTTCGACCCAGTCTGAGGTTCTGAGCGCACTGGACCAGGTTGACATCAAAGATCTCACTGTACTTTGCTCCATTCATATTTTCCTTGATCCTGACTAGTCTCCCAGTCCCTGCCGCTGAAAACATCCCCATAGCTTGATACTGCCCCATCAAGCTTTACTGTAGGGATGGTGAAAGGTTTCCTCCAGACTTGACGCTGGCATTCAGGCCAAACAAATAGTTCAATCTTGGTTTCATCAGACCAGAGAATCTTGTTTCTCATTGTCTAATAGTCATTTAGGTGTCTTTTGGCAAACTCCAAGCTGGCTGTCATGTGTCTTTTACTGAGGAGTGTCTTCCGTCTGGCCACTCTACTATAAAGGCCTGATTGGTGGAGTGCTGCAGAGATGGTTGTACTTCTGGAACGGTCTCCCATCGCCACAGAGGAGCTCTGGAGCTCTGCCAGAGTGACAATCGAATTCTTGGTAACATCCCTGCCCAAGGCCCTTCTCCCCTGATTGCTCAGTTTTGCCAGGCGACCAGCGCTAGGAAGAGTTTTGGTAACAAAGGGTCTGAATACTTATGTAAATAAGGTATTTCAGTAAAAAAAAATTGATATTTTTTTTTTTTAAACCTGTTTTCACTTAGTCATTATGAGGTATTGAGTGTAGATTGATGATCTTTTTATTTATTTAATCAATTTTAGAATAAGGCTGTAATGTCACAAAATGTGAAAAAGTCAAGGGGTCTGAAAACTTTGCAAATGCACTATATGTCTGCTGGATTAGGTGCTATCTATACAGTTGCTGTACTTCACACATTCAGCAGCTATGAAAATTATGTTTCTGATTCCCTCCCTCTGCATCAATATTGTGTTTAATATTCACCATTATATTACTGATTAGCGCAGCGGTCTAAGTCATCACAGTGCTGAGGTGTCACTACAGCCTGGGGTTTGATCCCTGGCTGCGTCACAACCGGCCATGACCAGGAGCCCCATCGGGCGGCCCAAAACTGGCCTAGCACTGTCCGTGTTAGGGGAGAGTTTGGCAGGAGGGGAGCTATCCTTGGCTCATCGCACTCTACTGACTCCTTGTGGCGGGACGGGCGCCTGCAACCTGACTACGAATGTCAGTCGAATGGTGTTTCCTCCGACACATTGGTGAGGTTGACTTCCGTGTTAATGAAAGGAAAGGGGGATACCTAGTCAGTTGTACCACTGAATGCATTCAACTGAAATGTGTCTTCCGCATTTAACCCAACCCCTCTGAATCAGAGAGCAAGTATTGTGTTTAGAAGTGGGAGGCTAGGCGGGTCATGACCTTCGTCTCTCCCGAACTCCACCGAGGAGTTTCAGTGCTGAGACAAGGTTGTAACTAGCAACCGGGAGAAAATGTGGTAAAAACTATAATACATTTTTTTTTAATGAATCATTTGACATAGTTTTATAGAGAAGTAATACTTAGTGATGGCTTTGAAATAAACTTGAGGCCAAAGAGTAACATGTAGGCTGGCTAACCAGAGAGAGAAGATTAAACTGTGGCTGTCAGAGGGGAGGGAGAACAGTAGCAGAGTTAGTAGTTTCCTGTATCTGTGAAGTCAGAGCTCAGTACAGTTCAATCTATCAACCACAACGAGGAGAGAGCTGTCTCGTTCCAGGCCGACTATATTGCAGTCAGGCTGCACACAACAACTAATGGGCCTCCGATTGCTATATCATATAATGTGGTTAGCTGATGTGTTAAACACCTATCCGGAAGTTGTGAGATCTGGAAGGCAACTTCAATGTAGTCAGCCTGGAACACGACAATGTTACGACGGGTGGGAGGAGAGAGGGGCCGGGACTCAGTTATCAGTTGTCCGTTGTTATAGGTTAGTACTTTTTGCTGATACAAGATTGTCTTATGTGACTTAGTCATAAGTCTGGGCGTACAGATAAGAGCTGTTTGGGTACAACCTCAGTGTGTGACATCCTGTTCTCATATCCTGTTCTCATATATCTACAGGAACTTAGATGGGTGGAAACATGAAGGATGGAACAAACAACGGTGGCAACGTCAGCTATCTTAATCTGAACAGACAAGCTAATTCAGCTTTTACACACCATGTTCCTTCTCTGTTTCCACCCATCTGCTAAACTGCCACAATGACAAAAAATGTTTTGTAATTTTCCTATAAGAGGAGAGAGAACTCTGTTTGTTGGGCTTTCCTAAAGATGCACTGTTGAGTGGTTGTTAATGATTGCTTCATTTTTGCTGATCTTATAATGAAGTTGTTGTTAGAGGAATCTACAGTCTCTCGTCCTATAGAATTGCTACCATAAATGGCACATGCAAAGTTACATGTTGGTAAATAAATGACATGTATCTTATCTTTGTAAGGTTGTAGTTAGGTGTTGTAGTTTACACCTAACTCACCCTGACGACTCTCTCGCTCTCACACCTTCAAGAGGGCTTCAAACTTGTTAGCAGGGGGTTTATGATGAACTTGGGCGGGGGGGGGGGGGGGGGGGGGGTCTACCAGTCAACTGTCTATCCTGCCGTCTATCCACTATTCATAGTGACACTAGTGGTAGATGGATTATTTGTCCAGATCTGCAATAGGCTAAATAGCAATCATACCACACATAAAAGCATTCAAAGCTGCATCAATGTTCAATATAAATCCACATCAACAACTAGGAATTGCTGATAGGCAGCAGACAGGCCAGTTGCATCATTGTGCATGAAAGAACAGTATAGACATGAGACACAGCTCAAAAAGATCCCCTAATGATCTTGCTCAGGGACAATACAGTTATCCTGCCTAGACTAGCCTACAACACCAAAAACCAATGAAAAATGGCATTATATTTCTACTCTAGGCTGTAGACTGCAGTAAAAATGTCATAATAAGCCTTGTTATTTGATTGTCTCATTCCATTCATTCCATGTGGATCAGTTGTGGTTCTACTCTGACAGATTCTAGAAAGGCACAGCAGCAGGCCAGTCTGGCTGTATTTTTACTGCTGATACTAATGTGCTGTCTCTGGCCGATCATCATTCTGTCAAGTCGTTCTATATAGTGTGGCCTCAGAGGCCTATGATCCCAGCAGGCCCAGTTATTCAGAAAAGCTCAACAAACCTTCTGCTTTCTGATCCGAGCTGCTGTTCCTCAACCTACAACCTGAAGCTTAAATATAGCCTAAATACTTGCATTTTAAAATGCATCACCTTTTATGTGTGCATTAACATAACAGGTCACAATGTTTTAATCTGATTAGGCTACTTTAAAAGTCTCCTGTAGGCTTCCTGCACACGTTCATCCACTCCCCTCTAATGTAATTCCAGCATCCAAACTGCAAAAAGGCCATTCCATTCCACCAAAAAACTGTAAAGACATTGGGAGATTGTCAAGCCAAGACTTTAATACTGAGTAGGGAGGGTTATATTTTCTGTTTGTCAAGATTGACATACTCTATTTGATTGTGGTGTTGAAAATGCAAACCATGATGATAAGCACTCAAAGTTAGTAATTGGTATGCAGTTATGCATTGCTTATTGGTTGGTGGAAAATGTGTTGCATAAATATTATATAATTAAACAATAAGGCCCGAGGGGGTGTGGCGTTGCGCGGTCCCTGAGTACATCCCTTAGCCGTGGTATATTGGCCATAAATCACAAACCCTTGAGGTGCCTTATTGCTATTATAAACTGCTTACCAACTTAATTTGAGCAGGAAAACGAAAAGTATTGTCATGCCCGTGGCATACGGTCTGATATACCATGACTTTCAGACAATCAGAATACAGGGCTCAAACCACCCAGTTTATAATTATAAATACAACACCAAAATGTTGAAAATCTGGTATCCTACTAACTCATCATTATCTGAAGCTCTGATCATAAAACAGGCAGAGAGAGTTGGCTCATCTGTTGTGGTCGGCAAACCTTCAACCTTCTGGCCCGTTATCCCTGTGTGGCATCCACTGTGGTAAAGTTGATATCCATGTTTGTAAGCACAGGGTTGCTACAGTTATTATTTATGGTGGTAATACCTTTTTTTGTACATTTTAATAGGTGGGAGGGTCAGCACCTTTTTGGGCAGTACAAGGGGAAGGTTGTGAACATTTTCTTTACGTTAGGGAGGGGGGTGAATCTTTTTTATGACACCTCGAGTTAGCAAGACAGTACAAACAGATCTGGGACTCAGGCTAGGAAAGATCTAAACAGCAGTCAGAAGTCATGAGTGAAGTCCCCCTGATGACTGACTGATGACTGGTATCCTTCCACATCACAGGAGGTTGGTGGCACCTTAGTTGGGGAGAACGGGCTCGTGGTAATGACTGGAGCGGAATCAGGGGAGTGGATTCAAATACATCAAACACATGGGTTCCAGGTGTATGATGTCATTCCCTCCTCCGTTCCGGCCATCATTATGAGCCGTTCTCCCCTCAGCACCCTCCACTGTTCCACATTTACCAAATGTGATATATTTTATGACATATTTTAATTGACAATTAAGATTTTATATTTTATTCTATTGACAATATGATACTTGGTTCTGCCACAACTGTTTTAAATAAAACCTGTTGTTGAGAAATTGGTAGAACTCATCCAGTGACGTCATTCCCAGTCACACAACCTCAGAGACGGTAACTATGACAACTGACCACACATTGCGGTGTTTGACTTGGGGTTGAGGGGAGCGTCAGAAAGACAGAAAGGGGGGACGTTAACTCTTCCTCAGCAGCATCACTTTTAGTTTCAAATGGCCCTGTGGTGAACCAAGGTAGAGCTGTGTACATCCTCATGCATGTGTGCAGACATGAAGATCTGCATGACTTTGTGCACGTATTATCTTGCTGCTTCAGTGTGGGAACAGGATTTGTAGTCATGTCTGCTTGTAAAGTCAGAAATCTGACCAGCTATAAGCAGAAATGTTCAGTCTGCAACACACAAGTCCTAAAGCTGAACAATAGAGGAATCTGCATACAGTCTACCTGCACTTGTCATATCCTTTCTGCCTCTGTCTAGATGTTGCTGCTCCCCAACTTCCTGTGGTAAAGGCTTCTTCTTCATCTTCCTTGTCTCAGTGTTACCATAGCTCTGACTGGAGTCTGGAGGATACTGACTAGGCTCATAACATCTTAAGATATGGGGAAAACGTGCGTGGTCGTAATTAGTTTTGTTGTTGTGGCGGTAGCAATGGAGTTGACCCTGGGTCTTTACTTTGGACGGGTGAGATATTTTATTTGATTCATATGTCATTGTTGTCTTCCCCTAAAGATTAGGGGTTCCAGGATAGTCAACACAATCTATAGTGGAACATTGTTTACTGCATCGTATTGTTCTCATTCTGAATTAATTATTTGACATGTTAAGCTTCATAGTTTGATCATCTATATTGACATCAGACATGGGTTTAAACACTTGAAAAAAAAATTCAAATACTTTGAGTGTTTTCTGGAGTCTGCCTGAAGTACCAGATGGGACATTTCTATTGGTTTATTGGGCCAGGCAAGATCAAAATGGCACTTCTTTTTTTGTACGATATTTGAAACTCAGGTCTGATTGACATTATCATCAAAAGCTCAAGTTCCTGTACTATCTGTTGACTTTATCTAATATGAGAGAATATACACTACTGTTCAAAAGTTTGAGGTCATTTAGAAATGTCGTTGTTTTTGAAAGAAATGCACATTTTGTTGTCCATTATAATAACATGAAATTGATCAGAAATACGTTGTAGACATGTTAATGTTGTAAAGCAGTATTGTAGCTGGAAATGGCAGATTTTTCATGGAATATCTACATAGGCGTACAGAGGCCCATTATCAACAACCATCACCCCTGTGTTCCAATGGCACATTGTGTTAGCTAATCCAAGTTTATCATTTTAAAAGGCTGATTGATCATTAGAAAACCCTTTTGCAATTATGTTAGCATAGCTGAAAACTGTTGTCCTGAATAAAGAAGCAATACAACTGGCCTTCTTTAGACTAGTTGGGTATCTGGAGCATCAGCATTTGTGGGTTCCATTACAGGCTCAAAATTGTCAGAAACAAAGAGCTTTCTTCTGAAACTCATCAGTCTATCCTTGTTCTGAGAAATGAAGGCTATTCCATGAGAGAAATTGCTAAGAAACTGAAGATCTCATACAACGCTGTGTACCTCTCCCTTCACAGAACAGCGCAAGCTGTCTCTAACCAGAATAGAAAGAGGAGTGGGAGGCCCCGGTGCACATCTGAGCAAGAGAACAATTACATTAGAGTGTCTATTTTGAGAAACAGACACCTCATAAGTCCTAAACTGGCAGCTTCATTAAATAGTACCCAGGCAGATTGGTTGGGCGGGCGGGCTCAGGGTCAGGACAGGCAAGGGTAAAAACCAGGAGGACGAGAAAAGAGAGACTGGGGAAAAGCAGGAGCTGATACGAAACCGCTAGTTGACTTGACAAACAAGGTGAACTGGCAACAGACAAGCAGAGAACACAGGTGTAAATACACAGGGGATAATGGGGAAGATGGGCGACACGTGGAGGGGGTGGAGACAATCACAAGGACAGGTGAAACAGATCAGGGTGTGACACATAAAAGTGTTGGGCCATGAATAAAGGGCCTTTTGAGTAATTCAGTGAAACATAAAAATTTATTTCACCTAATTTTAACATTTTGTCATAAAGAACACAATAATTTTCATAAAAAAAGACTAATGTTTTATCATCTCCAGAGGATTAAGCATGACAAGTAACTATAAAATGTGACATTTAAAGAAACAGGGTGGACTATTTCAACTTAAATCAGCCATAACTCCACTTGTGACATGGGGAAAGGAAGCTGGTTGTGTCCGATAGAGAATGTGAACTTTACAAAATGTGAATTTAACATAGACATGTTTTATCTATCTATAGGTAACAGGGTTGACGTGCCATGCTCTAAGCACTTTCCCCACAAAACAGATAATGGACAAAAAAAGTAAACACAGCTCACTTGCTATTACACTTTTGAAAAAGTAATAAAAAAACTAAAAGTTTAACAGTATTGAAGAGAGTTCAGATTAAGAGACTTGACTGTAAACCGGAGGGTTAAATGTAAATTCATCACCATCAAATAAAATAAAATGAATCATCTTCAGAATTTTCAAAGCAACAAAATAACTACGGTTTACAATGATGGTGATAACTTGGAGAAATTTCGGTTGATGTGGGACAACTCATTTATTTGATTGAAAACACACTATTATTATTATTATTATTATTATTATCATTTTACTAACTCCATATTGTTCCTCCCAAACCAATCTAATTCTTTCTACACTTTTCCATTACACAAATTTCTCCGCCATTCAATTTTTTATTTTATTTCACCTTTATTTACCCAGGTAGGCCAGTTGAGAACAAGTTCTCATTTACAACTGCGACATGACCAAGATAAATAAAAGCAGTGCGAAACAAACAACACAGAGTTACACATGGAATAAACAAACATACAGTCAATAACACAATAGAAAAATATATATACAGTGTGTGCAAATGAAGTAAGATTAGGGAGGTAAGGCAATAAATAGGCCATAGAGGCATAGTAATTAAAATGTAACAATTAAATACTGGAGTGAAAGATGAATGTGCAGAAGATGAATGTGCAGAATATGAATGTGCAAGTAGAGCTACTGGGGTGCAAAGGAGCAAAAAAATAAACAACAATATGGGGATGAGGTAGCTGGATGGGCTATGTACAGATGGGCTGTGTACAGGTGCAAGGATCTGTGAGCTGCTCTGACAGCTGATGTGGAACTCTATGTCCGTACAACAGAGGACTCTCTACATGCATGGCTGGGTGTTTAAATCTCATTTTTTTCCTAATTTCCAAATTAAAATGATTAAGCCATTCAAACAACCACTGAGGAAAAGTCCATCCCATAATTATCCCACTTACATAACTTCTATAATACGTCTGCCCAGATACTATTCTAACCCATTTCTTATCTTTCAATTGCTCCCATCGAGTCTCTGCTGGAATCCTTTTCTTAATGGGCTTATTTCTTACATCTCTTAGCTCAAACGGTCCAGGCTCTCTCTGGCCGTTCTATAATCACATCTTTTCCTTCCTTAGATATTACCCATGAATCCGGACCCACATATGGTGAGTATGGAATTTTAGTTAGTGTGTGAATCAACTGTTAAATTGAGTGTTTATTCAAAATGTCCACACATAATGTTACAAGGACATAAATGTCACTGTATGTATGAAAACAACCAAAATCTATCGCACAAAAGAGTTAGCCGCCGTTAAAAAATATATTATTTATTTTAAAAAATTCATGGGGAGAAACAGAGACCTAGTAAGTCTTAAGTAATGTATTGAAACTAAATGTTATTTTTACAGGAGCCTTTCCCTTTGGACATGGCCCCTAAATCTATTGATGACCGATATGATGGCTGCAGTAAGTACATGCACAATGATGTGAACACAGTCTACCTCCCACGTGAGAAGAATACCAGTACAGACTTCAATAATGCCTGGAATGAAGCAGAAGAAAAAGCCAAACCACCTATCCATGATCTGCAAAAAGAACACTCCATGGCTATATATGTGTACACAAATGATGAGCCCGAAATCTACCCGGACTTCAACAGACAAGTTAGAGATGGTAGATCTAAATATGGGACAACATTCCAGTACCATTCCCTACACTTCTATCTAACTGAAGCCATTCAGATTCTCAAACAAAGTCAAACAACATGCAAGATCACCTACCGTAGAACCGATGTGTATTTTGATGAGGATGTGGTCAACAACGACATCCGTTTCAGCACCTTCACCTCGAGCACTGAAAACCAGGAAATAGTCAGAGATTCATTTGGAGCTACGTCCTGCTTTAAGATCTCCAAATGTTTTGGAGCTGACATATCATATTACTCTGTATTTACAGAAGAGAGAGAAGTCTTAATTCCTCCCTATGAGGTATTCATAGTGACCAACATCCAGACGAAGTCAACAGAGAATAAACTGTGGTGTGAAGTCGTCTACACATTAAATAGCACAAGAGTTCAGAGTAACTTGAATTGCAAGTTGCAAAAAGAAGCAAAATCAAACCTGTGAAGCAGCTTTTCTGCATTCAACCGCACATCAGAAAAAGGCTACATGACGCTCTATATTATGTTGACAATTACTGTATATCACAGGTCATTTCCCCACCAATGTACGATTAAGTCATCTGTAAAAATGTTAAATGTTTACTTTCTTTCTTTCAGTTGTAATGATCCTGTTAAAGACTATTTAAACTTATTGGTGCCTCAGATTAATAAGATCAAGAGTTATAAAAAATTATAATTTGCTGACATTGAATCAAATTGTAATTTGTGATTTGTTGACATTTGTTAGCATGTGCACTGTGTTTGTTTATATTCACCATTATGTTACTGATTCCCTCCATCAATATTGTGTTTATATTCACCATTATGTTACTGATTCCCTCCATCAATATAGTGTTTCTATTCACCATTTTGTTACTGATTCCCTCCATCAATATTGTGTTTATATTACCCGTTATGTTACTGATTCCCTCCATCAGTATTGTGTTTATATTCACCATTATGTTACTGATTCCCTCCATCAATATTGTGTTTATATTCACCATTATGTTACTGATTCCCTCCATCAATATTGTGTTTATATTCACCATTATGTTACTGATTCCCTCCATCAATATTGTGTTTATATTCACTATTATGTTACTGATTCTCTCCATCCCATCAGTATTGTGTTTATATTCACCATTATGTTACTGATTCCCTCCATCAATATTGTGTTTATATTCACCATTATGTTACTGATTCCCTCCATCAATATTGTGTTTATATTCACCATTATATTCACCAACTTCTTGTGACTGGTTGGACGCCTGCAACCTGACTTTGGATGTCCGTCGAATGGTATTTCCTCTGACACATTGGTGAGGTTGACTTCCGGGTTAATGTTCCTAATGGTAATATCTACTGTATGATTACCTTTCTAACTGACTCCTAATGGTAATATCTACTGTATGATTACCTATCTACCTGACTCCTAATGGTAATATCTACTGTATGATTACCTTTAACTGACTACTAATGGTAATATCTACTGTATGATTACCTATCTAACTGACTACTAATGGTAATAGCTACTTTATGATTACCTTTCTAACTGACTCCTAATGGTAATATCTACTGTATGATTACCTTTAACTGACTACTAATGGTAATATCTACTGTATGATTACCTTTCTAACTGACTCCTAATGTTAATATCTACTGTATGATTACCTATCTAACTGACTACTAATGGTAATAGCTACTTTATGATTACCTTTCTAACTGACTCCTAATGGTAATATCTACTGTATGATTACCTTTCTAACAGACTCCTAATGGTAATATCTACTGTATGATTACCTTTCTAACTGACTCCTAATGGTAATATCTACTGTATGATTCTTCATGTACTGACAAGTAGCTATGTAGTTGGTCTAATGTGCTTCTCCACCAGGTACCTCTCTGATATCTGTCTTCGGTCCAAACAGTTGATAGAATGTCTTAAGTGTCCAATCACCTTCAAGCAGGAAGTTATACTTTGCAAGGTTATACTGTTTGTGGCATCGTTCATATGGAAGTCATGTGATGGCTTGCACTCGATGGCCATAAAGTCATCAGTGTGAAGAGATATTGAGAAGTGTGTGTGGGAAATGCGAGTATTAATAATTTTCATGATTCATAAGCATATAAATCTCTCTCTCTCACTCACACTTGCTCCTTTCTGCTGTTTATGATCACCAGGTCTGCTCCTCTCTCCAGACAGTCCTGTCTGCTGTAAGCCCAGGTTTTCTTCTCAGTAGACAGGAAGTAACATCTGAATCCCAACAGCCTCCATCCTTCAGGACACCTCAACACGGTCCTCATCGTTGGGACTGCAATGTCCCTCTCTTCCACCACTGTTCTAGTACCTACATACAACACACACGGTGTCCACCATATTGGTTTTTAAATATTCGGATCTGGATTGCGTTCAAATAATATCTCCTTTCTCTGGAAGTATGCATTCGTCTAGTACTTCCCACAAATCTAAAAGCATTTGGTTGGTGTAGGTATGGAGACTAGAATGAATTCCCATGTACCAGTCATTTCCATTCAAATCCATGAAGGGAAGTGAACAGGTACGCACACCTGGAGAATTTAGAGATTATTGTGACAAGTTTTTTTCAGGACAGGTATTCCTGATTTTCAGACAACTGTTTAGCTCTGTTGGTGTCAAGTTGTCTAGGTGTTATAATTATTCCAGCTCTGCCCAAACTTGAAAACGGCTTGCTCAACATGTGAAGGATGCAAAGGGACAACTCAATTCCTTTTTAGTGTTTTATTATGGTTTCGATGCCATATGTTGAATATGTTGAAACAGTTGATTTGTTGAATAGAATAGTTGAATGACAGAGGAATAAGGAATAGGGAATAGGAATAGGTTGATAACCTTAAACAGAGATGACACAGCAACAAAGCATGGCTTTGAATAAAGTAAACGTTTAAACAATTTAATCTAGCACTTCAAGCAATTACTTCTGCAGTCAGAAAATATCCACAAAAAAAGAAGTCACCACTCCTACCAGAGTTAAACATGTAAATTGTGCTAAGCACTGGATGCAACATAATAAATAATTCCAAACATTGCATACCAGTTGCGTCTTTAGGGTTGAACAATGAGCTATTTGTATGTTGAGGACCCAAGCAAAGCTAAGCCCAAACATTTTATACCCATGCTTATCTGCCAGGTGCGCATGTAAAAGTAGTCCCTCCAGAAATCCTGGCTCAACTTTTTAGTTCCACCCGTGTTTTTGGGTTATCTGCCCTCTTGAGGCCTGGAGTTCTTTAAAGGAAGAGCTGCCATTGTGCTCATGTTTTGAGTGTTCTGTTTTTTGACGCAACAGTTGGAGAAATCTTCTTTATGTCACATAACAAATTCTAACGAGATATTTAACTGGTACACTACACCTCAATGAACTAGTTTGAGGAATGTGGTGGAAACTCCATCCAGCCATGTTTGCACCAATCAAATGCACACTTCTGGAGAAGGGTAGAGAATCAGAATTCAGCCAGTGTCTAAGTGTACACCACAAGTGCACACATCAGGAGAAAGATGGTTAGAGTAGATGAATGGAGTCCTAGTTACTCAGTAACATCTCTCTTCCATACACGTTTTCACAGCAACAGGAAGTACACAGTGGCCAGTTTAATAGGACTATATGAACATATAAATAACTTTCAGCAGTTAGTATTCATCCTAAAATACACCTTAGGAGCCTCCAACATTTCAGAACATTTAACCTGGAACACATAGTAGCATGTCATGTATCAGTTTCCACACATAAATCATTTTAATGACTGTTTCAAAACCTTTCCCTTGTGAAGGAAGACCCCGTCGTTTGGAAGACAAGATGTTTTCTATTTTTAAAGTATTAGTAATCTGTTTGTTAGTTTATTTTACTCAGTTGGGTTTAGAAGACTTGTGTTCGGGGCATTGGACATCGACCAACCTCATTATCTTAAGGTAAAAAGTGTATGTGGCAAGTGGAAGGAGAATAACCATTGGTTTAAACTTCCATGTGTGTGTCTCTATGACTACGGTGTATTTACCAGTGTTCTGAGATTCAAGTTGTGTATCTATGCTCCTGTCCACAGTATCCTGTCCACATTAGCATGAATCTCCTCAGACTGCTCCATATAAAGGCTAATTCTAATTGCTCCCTTAAAATATACTTTGGTACTTTATGGATCTGCACACAGTACAACAGACAGTATATTATGTTGTATATCCTGTTATACAGCTGTTTTAGCTTAACAGTCTGTTGTGTCTGAGAACGTACAGTGTTATAGGTTTGGGGAGGACTTCACACCTTAACCGGTGGTTTGAGCAGACAGCAACCTCCAGGAAGAGACGCAACAGCAAATAGACACCATGATGAGTGTGTGGATATGTAGCAGGCAGGTCCACTGGTGCATGGTGCTTGGTGTTGCTATTGCTAACCTACACATTGTACCTTGTACTGTGAAGGTTGTGAGTCATTTTCACCTTTCCTTAGCATTTGTGTTAGTGTGTGTGTGTTTCCTCTTAGAACTGTTCTGCCCTCTGTGTGTCCATGTAACACTGTTTAAAGTGTCCAATCACATTAAATCAGGAAGCTAGTAGACCTTGTGAAAGAACATTGTTCCTTTATTTATTAATCTGTGACTTTGTTATTCTTAATAAACATAGGTTAAATCACCCTCCCGGATCCGGGATCCTCCTCATCAAAAAAGCTGACTAGCATAGCCTAGCGGGACAGGGATATCATTTATATAATTTTCATGAAATCACAAGTCCAATACAGCAAATGAAAGATAAACATCTTGTGAATCCAGCCATCATTTCCGATTTTTAAAACGTTTTACAGCGAAAACACAATATGTATTTCTATTAGCTAACCACAATAGCCAAACACACAACCGCATATTTTCACCATGTTTCCACCGCATAGATAGCTTTCACAAAACCGACAAAATAGAGATAAAATTAATCACTAACCTTGAACAACTTCATCAGATGACAGTCTTATAACATGTTATACAATACATTTATGTTTTGTTCGAAAATGTGCATATTTGAGGTATAAATCATAGTTTTACATTGCAGCCACCATCAAAAATATCACCAAAGCAGCCAGAATAATTACAGAGAGCAACGTGAAATAAATAAATACTCATCATAAAACATTTAGGAAAAATACATGGTGTACATCAAATGAAAGATAAATATCTTGTGAATCCAGCCAATATTTCAGATTTTTTTAGTGTTTTACAGCGAAAACACAATATAGCATTATATTAGCTTACCACAATAGCCAAACACACAAAGGCATTTATTCACCGCAATGGTAGCTTTCGCAAAAACCAGCAATAGATATAAAATGAATCACTAACCTTTGGACAACTTCATCAGATGACAGTCTTATAACATCATGTTATACAATACATTTATGTTTTGTTCGAAAATGTGCATATTTAGAGCTGCAAATCGTGGTTATACATTGTGAATATGTAGCAACAATTCCCCAGAATGTCCGGAGATATTTTGGACACTCACCTAATCTGACCAAAGAACTCATCATAAACTTTACATAAAAATACTTGTTGTTTGGCAAATGAAAGATACACTGGTTCTTAATGCAACCGCTGTGTTAGATTTTTAACAATAACTTTACCACAACATACAGCTTGGGTTATTGTGAGACAGCGCTCACCAACACGGAGGAGAATAGGCATCAACATATTACACAGAAATACGAAATAACATCATAAATGTTGTCTTACTTTGCTGAGCTTCCATCAGAATGTTGTACAAGGAGTCCTATTTCCAGAATAAATCGTTGTTTGGTTTTAGAATGTCCATTTCTTCTGTCAAATTAGCAACCTTGGTTAGCATTGTGGCGCGAACATTCCCATCATCTCTTGGCGCAAAGAACAGAAAATACCAAAAGTCCCATTAAACGTTGAATAAACTGATAAAACTCGGTTGAAAAAAACGACTTTATGATGTTTTTCTCATATGTATCAAATAAATTCAGAGCCGGAGATATTCGCCGTGTATACCGAACGCTTTTCAGAAGACAATGTCGAGGTCCCCCGCGCGCCGTCGAAGACAAAGAAAATACCGGACCTGCCACTCCAAGAGCTCTTATTCGGCCTTAGATCAAGCTAGACACCCCATTCAACCTTCCACTGCCTGTTGACATCTAGTGGAAGGGGTATGAAGTGCATACATATCGATAAATAAAAGCCAGTTGAATAGGCAGGCCCTGAAACAGAGCCTTGTTTGCAGATTTTTCACTTCCTGTATGGAAGTTTGCTGCCAAATGAGTTCTGTTTTACTCACAGATATAATTCTAACAGTTTTAGAAACTTCAGAGTGTTTTCTATCCAATAGTAATAATAATATGCATATTGTATGATCTAGAACAGAGTACGAGGCCGTTTAATTTGGGCACGATTTTTCCAAAGTGAAAACAGCGCCCCCCTATTGACAAGAAGTTTTAAACATAGGTAGCCTACTCAATCACTTTTTATAGCTACTGTTTACAGGCCTCCTGGGCCATATACAGCGTTCCTCACTGAGTTCCTTGAATTCCTATCCTATTCCTAATTCCTAATTTTTGGTGACTTTAATACTCCGGAGCCATCATCGACTCAGTGGGTTTTGTCCAACATGTTTCTGGAGCTACTCACTGCCACAGTCATACATACTCTGGACCTAGTTTTGTCCCGTGGAATAAATTTTGTGGATCTTAAAGTTTTTCCTCATAATCCTGGACTATCGGACCACCATTTTATTTTACGTTTGCAATCGCAACAAATAATCTGCTCAGACCCCAACCAAGGATCATCAAAAGCCGTGCTATAAATTCTCGGACATCCCAAAGATTCCTAGATGCCCTTCCAGACTCCCTCCGCCTACCCAAGGACGTAAGAGTACAAAAATCTGTTAACCACCTAACTGAGGAACTCAATTTAACCTTGCGCAATACCCTAGATGCAGTCGCAACGCTAAAAACGAAAAACATTTGTCATAAGAAACTAGCTCCCTGGTATACAGAAAATACCCGAGCTCTGAAGCAAGCTTCCAGAAAACTGGAACGGAAATGGCGCTACACCAAACTGGAAGTCTTCCAAATAGCTTGGAAAGACAGTACCATGCAGTATCGAAGAGCCCTCACTGCTGCTCGATCATCCTATTTTTCCAACTTAATTGAGGAAAATAAGAACAATCCAAAATTTATTTTTGATACTGTCGCAAAACTAACTAAAAAGCAGCATTCCCCAAGAGAGGATGGCTTTCACTTCAGCAGTGATGAATTCATGAACTTCTTTGTGGAAAGATCATGATCATGAGAAAGCAAATTACGGACTCCTCTTTAAATCTGCATATTCCTCCAAAGCTCAGTTGTCCTGAGTCACAAGTGTTTTAGTACTATATCTCTTGACACATTGAGGAAAATAATCATGGCCTCCAAACCTTCAAGCTGCATATTGGACCCTATTTGACCGAAACTACTGAAAGAGCTGCTTCCTGTGCTCGGCCCTCTTATGTTGAACATAATAAATGGCTCTCTATCCACCGGATGTGTACTAAACTCACTAAAAGTGGCAGTAATAAAGCCTCTCATGAAAAAGCCAACCCTTGACCCAGAAAATATTGTAATGACCCAGCCGGGTCATAAAGGAAAAAAGAGACGGACTCTAGGTGTGGGCTATTGTTCAGGCCACAGCCCACGCCGCTAAATGCCGAACGTACACAATTATACCAACACAATTATACCATGTCGAGTTAAGGGTCACTCTCATAGGAACAGATCAAGGCCCCGAACAGAAGAAAGAAAGATGAGACAGTAATCCCTATTTATGCATTTCCAAACCCCGCGGGATTACCCATCATACCCCCCCAACCTTTCCATCTGTCCTGACATATTTAACCCCTGCTAGTATCCATGAGAACCATAACACACCCACAAACACAGAACACAATACCGGGTCGTTACATAGCCCCCCCCCTTTCTAAACCCTAGCCCCTAGGGTTACACAACAAAATCCTTAAAACAACCCGGAGGTCGCATCAGTCTCTTGGGCCTCCCCGTGACTCTCACCGGTGAACCCCCAGAACACTCCTCTGCCCCAATGTCATTTCCAGCGCCCTCCGAAGAAGCAGCCCCCTCCCCAGGCTCAGGTTGCGCTAGAGTCTCCTTGTTAGACTGTTCCCGTGGGCTCACATCAGAGACCTCACTGCCATTCCCTACCGTTTTCCTCCCTCTGTAGGGTGTCAATCGATCCCGGTGGACCACCACCTTCCTGCTCCGTGGGGGGACCTCCACCCGGTACGTCACCTCCCCCACTCTCTCTATCACCAGACACGGCCCCACCCATGCACTCTCCAGCTTTGGGCACCGCCCCTTCTTGCGCGTGGGGTTGTGAAGCCACACACATTCTCCCGCTCCAAAGTGCCTCCCCCTAGCGCGCGAGTCGTAGTGGCGCTTTTGGCGCACCTCTTCGTTCTCGAGTTGCTCTCTTGCGAAGGTGTGAGCCGCTTCTAACCGGTTCTGCAGACGACACACATAGTTCGGGCCAGGCAAAACCCCGTCGTCATTATCAGGAGGGTGGCCAAACGTCAGTTCGGCTGGGGTGCGCAACTCACGACCTAACATTAGTAGTGCTGGGGAGCACGCAGTCGATTCTTGAACAGCCAACCTACACGCCATAAGAATAAACGGTAAGTGGGTGTCCCAATCTCTCTGGTGTTTTGAGGTAACGATGGCCAGCTGCTGTGCTAATGTTCTGTTAAATCTTTCCACCAGCCCATCACTCTGGGGGTGAAGCGGAGTAGTGCGCGTCTTCTCCGCGCCTAACCGTCTACACAACTCTGAGAACACCCGTGACTCTAAGTTTCTCCCCTGGTCGCTGTGAATAGACTGTGGCACCCCAAACCGACTGATTATTCCCCCCACCAACGCATCAGCTACTGTCTCTGCCTCCTGGTCTGGGAGAGCGTAAGCCTCCGGCCACTTGGTGAAGTAGTCCATAGCGGTTAGAATCCACCTGTTACCGCTGTCTGTGGTTGGAAACGGCCCTACTATGTCTACCCCCAGTCTCTCCATTGGCTCCCCTACTGGGAATTGTTGTAGGAGGGCGTGTGACTGACCTGGAGGTCCTTTTTTAGCAGCACACTCGTCGCACTGCCTACAAAAGTCCTCAACATCCCTCCTGTGCCTGGCCCAATAGAAGCCTTTACGCACGCGCTTTAATGTTTTGGAGACCCCAAAATGCCCTGCGCCTACTCCCCCATGAAGCTGCTGTAACACGCTCCCCTGCAGCCTTTTGGGCACCACTACCTGCCACGTAATTTCTCCAGTCGCTAGCTTTTTCCACCCCCTCTGGAGCACTCCCTCAGCCACTCTAAGGACTGTGAATTTAGCCCACAGTCCTTTGGTGACTGGTGATAGAGGGGCTACTTCCCCCCACGGCGGTCGTCTTCTCTCTTCCACCCACCGCAGCACAGGACGCAGCTCTGCGTCCTCCTCCTGGCGACACCTCCACTCCCCAACGTCCACAGCCTCAAGCTCCCGGCACTCTGTCACACTCAGCTGACTCACCGTGGCGGTGACTCCCTCCTCCCTGCACAGTTCTCTCTCTCGCTCCACCCGTTTGGCGCAGTACCCACAGCCATCCTCAGCACACGGGCGGCGGGACAAGGCGTCTGCATTGCTGTGGCGAAGGCCGTCTCTGTGCTCCACCTGGAAGTCGTAGGGTTGCAGCTCCTCCAGCCAGCGGGCAATCTGACCCTCTGGCTCCTTGAAGGAGAGAAGCCACTGCAGGGCGGAGTGATCCGTCCGGACCACAAACGGCAGGCCCCCCAGGTAGTACTTAAAATGGCGTACTGCTGCCACGACAGCCAAAAGCTCTCTCCTTGTCACGCAGTAGCGTTTTTCAGCCTTATCAAAAGCTCTGCTGTAATAAGCTACTACGTGTTCCCCATCAGGACCACACAGAGCCAGCACAGCCCCCAAACCCTCATTGCTTGCGTCGGTGTCCAGGATGAACGGACGGTTCAGGTCTGGTGAGGCCAGGACAGGGGCCTCCATCAGGGCACGTTTGAGGGCCTCAAACGCCTGCTGGTGCTCTTCGGTCCACTGAAAAACAGTGTCCTCCTTGAGAAGGTGGTTCAAAGGAGCCGCTACCCCCGCAAACCCCTTCACAAACCTATGATAGTAGGATGCCAGCCCCAGGAAGCTCTTAACCTCTTTTTTCCCCCCTGGAACTGGCCACCCCCTCACAGCCTCTACTTTGTCTGGCATCGTGCTGATGCCCTCACCACCCAGCTGATGCCCCAGGAACGCCACCTTCCTTTGCATGAAATGGCACTTTCCCGGATGCAATTTTAGCCCCGCCCCCGAGATCCTCTCCAACACTCGCCTAATTGCCCCCAGTGCCCCCTCAAACGATGTGCCGTGCACCAATATGTCGTCTAGGTACAAAACACACTCGTCTCTCGGAACCCCCGCCAGCACTCTGTCCATGAGCCTCTCAAAGGTGGCAAGAGCATTACAGAGCCCGAAGCACAGCACCTTGAACTGCCAATGGCCCCTATCTGTGGAGAAGGCCGTTTTTTCACGTGCCCCTGGCGAGAGGGGCACCTGCCAGTAGCCACTGCGCAGATCAAGGGAGGAGAACCACGAGGACCCTCTCACGTGGTCTAGCGACTCATCAATCCTCGGTAGGGGATAACAGTCTTTAGTGGTGACAGAATTCAGGCCCCTGTAGTCAACACAAAACCTAAGTTTACCCCCTTTCTTAGGCACCATGACGACCGGCGCGGACCATGGGCTATCTGATGGCTCAATGAAATCAGCCCGCAACATGTCAACAATAGCTGTGTCTGCTGCCTCCCTCCTGGCAAGGGGAATACGACGGGGACGAATTTTAATGGGTCGGGCGTCCCCAGTGTCTATTTCGTGCTGAACTAGGTGCGTTTGTCCTACCTCATCTTCCCCCCAAGCGAAGCTATCTTTAAAGTCCACAGCAGCTGCTTTAACTGTCTCTGTTGTCTCTCATCCAGACCCTGACAGTTCTTCAGCCACACAGCCTCGACGGCGTCGATAGCTTCCTCCTTCCCCCCGTCGGGCTGATGGGGTGAAGGAGCCAGTGTGTTTTGGGCTACTGGGCTGCCTGTGCTTGCACCATGATGGGGAGTGAAGGCCGTCGCCGCCGGAGACAGCTGCTGGGATGGCACAACGACCAAGGGAGCAGCCGGGATGACCGGTGGAGTTTCTGCAAGCTTGGAGGAAGACGGAGGGACAGCCCTGCCCCCTGATGGCCCTCCCGAAGGCGACATTCCCACTGTGGCCCCCCCCGACAGCCTCAAAGTGCCCGACGTCAAGTCCAACTGAGCCCCACAGTTTTTCAAAAAGTCCATTCCCAGCATACAGGGGTCCTGCACCGCTGCTACCCACACCGGACACCCCACAGTTCTCCCCCCCCACAGTCACAGATAGCTGACACTTCCCTAACATGGGGGCTAGCTCCCCCGTGACAGTCCGTAGCTGGACATGGGTCGGCTCCACCCGCACCCCAACATGTCTGGTCTCACCAGGGTTACTGTAGAGCCCGTGTCGACCAGGGCCAAACATTCCACCCCCTCTACCTTGACGATGACATTGCGAGCCACCGCCTCGCCCCATGTAGTCCCGTGTAGCTCAGTTGGTAGAGCATGGCGCTTGCAACGCCAGGGTTGTGGGTTCGTTTCCCACGGGGGGCCAGTACAAAAAAGTATGAATATATGTACTTGTAAGTCGCTCTGGATAAGAGTGTCTGCTAAATGACTTAAATGTAAATGAAATGTAAAATGTAAGTCCCCAATGGTGGTACGTCCCACCACAACTACCGGACTAGGAAACACGGCGGCAGCTACACCCTGGGGGAGCAGGTCCCCACCCTCTTGTCTGCGCTGCTGGGTACCTCTTTTGCTTACAGTGGGTTCGGGGGCGGGGGGTTGGGCCCGCGCTGACCCCTGCGCGAGAACCCGCTGTCGTTTCCCTGGTGACGGGAGAATCTGCCACACTCCCGCTGAATGTGGCCAGGCTGGCCACAACCCCAGCAGACAATAGGAGTTGAGCTGACACTGCGACGTTGCCTGGAGCCCCTCTCCATGACAAGCGAAGCAGTCTTGACTAGCCCGCCCAACTCATCAACCCACTCTGGTTTTGTGACCCCTGGCACCCCAGCCACCGCTGCTCTCACCTCTGGTTGACTGGCGACTTCCACTCTCACTCCCTCACCCCAGATCAGCTCCCTCTTCCTGGCTATCTCCACTGCAGCCCGCAGAGATGGTGGGTCCGCCATCTGAACATGCTTACCCAGTTTGGTGGAAGAGAGCGCTCTAATAAAACTGTCCCGTGCCAGCTCGTCTTGCACCCCAATCGGCATAGTTGCATAAGCCCGCCTGGTCAGGCTCAGAATACCACTTGCCAACGCCTTTAATGATTCCCCCTGAAGTCTCTTTTTGTTACTCAGTTCAATCCGCAGCATGTTGGGCTGCGCGTCGCTGCCGAAACGGCCCCCCAATACCTCCACTAGCGCACCGTCGTCGCCCCTCTCGTCCGGGGCTAGCGTTAACAGGCATTCCGACGCCTCCTCTGCCAGGCTCAGGGCAAGCTGTAACGCTTTCGTCTTGTCAGACCACCTCCCGGCTCTAGCCAACAACTCAAATTGAGTGAAAAAAACTTCCCATTTACCTTGTCCATTGAACTTTGGTAGTTTAGCCGCTACCGTGGCTAATGGCAATAGGCCGCTGCCATCTCTGTTTACATAAGCAGGCCCAGCCATTTCCGCACCCGGTGACGTCGATATCCCCGTCGCCGTGACGTCTGCTCTCGAGCGGTGTGAAGGAAAACCCGCCAGTTCTGCCATCTTGCTGACTGACAATTTAACTCTCGCCATGTGGCTCTCCAGCTCTTCTACGGCAGTCGCCGCCTGACCCTCCCGACCGGGTACCCCCGAGCCCACAACGGACACTTTGTCCGACTCTTCCTTAATTTTCCGCCTTGCCCCAAGCATCATGACCGTAGATGCGAGTCACGCTAAAGCCAACCCGGCCTATACTGAACAGCTAACTCGCCTAGTCTCGATCCCGAATTTCGAAAGCACTTCTGACACCAATGTAATGACCCGGCTGGGTCATAAAGGAAAAAAAGAGACGGACTCTAGGTGTGCAGGTCAGAACACAGGTTTATTCCTAAACTGGGCTATTGTTCAGGCCACAGCCCACGCCGCTAAATGCCGAACGTACACAATTATACCATGTCGAGTTAAGGGTCACTCTCATAGGAACAGATCAAGGCCCCGAACAGAAGAAAGAAAGATGAGACAGTAATCCCTATTTATGCATTTCCAAACCCCGCGGGATTACCCATCATACCCCCCCAACCTTTCCATCTGTCCTGACATATTTAACCCCTGCTAGTAGCCATGAGAACCATAACACACCCACAAACACAGAACACAATACCGGGTCGTTACAATATAATAAAATATCTGCCTATTTCGAATTTCCCATTCCTCTCAATTAAAAAAAAAGAAGCTGTTTCGTTGCAACTAACTGCCTTCTTGAAGACAAACAATGTATACGAAACGCTGAAGCTGAAGAGACTTCACTTGTGAAGGTGGTAAATGACCTTTTAATGGCGTCAGACCGAGGCTCTGCATCTGTTCTCGTGCCACTAGACCTTAGTGCTGCTTTTGATACCATCGATCACAACATTCTTTTGGAGAGATTGGATCCCCAAATTGGTCTACACGGACAAGTTCTGGCCTGGTTTAGATCTTTCTGTCGGAAAGATATCAGTTTGTCTCTGTGGATGGTTTGTCCTCTGACAAATCAACTGTACATTTTGGTGTCCCTCAAGGCTCCGTTTTAGGACCACTATTGTTTTCACTATATATTTTAACTCTTGGTGATGTCATTCAGAAACATGATGTTGTAATAATGCCCGTGTGTAGCTGGTGTTGAGGAGTCAGGCGCAGGACAGCAGACATGAGTAATAAACGTAATTTACTCAAGTATATCCACAAATACAACACAATAATACTAGCCCACAATAACAGATCATATTACAAATAAACAATCACTCACAAACAAACATGGGGGAACAGAGGGTTAAATAATGAACGAGTAATTGGGGGATTGAAACCAGGTGTGTAAGACAAAGACAAAACAAATGGAAAATGAAAAGTAGATCGGCGATGGCTAGAAGGCCGATGACACACAGCTGTACATTTCGATGAAACATGGTGAAGCCCCAAAATTGCCCTCCCTGGAAGTCTGTGTTTCAGACATAAGGAAGTGGATGGCGACAAATGTTTTACTTTTAACCTGTCTAGGATGAGTGAGTATATCAGGCTAATTGTCTTAACGCTCCTTTTCATGTTTTCATTGACACTTTTTGAGACAATGCACAACGTTTTTACAGACAAAAGTAGACATATGTATATCAAAGTATTGTTAATTAATAATTGAAACAGGACATTGTATAAGCATACTGCCAACAATACATAAAAACATAACGTCATGAATCGTGTAATCTTCTCTCATATCTCAGTGGGCTCGGAGGTTGTTCACAAGGATGAATGACTCATCAGGAAACCACACTTACCTTGACACCTGGGATGTTTGCTTGGACCAGGGCTATGTTGTGCCAGTACTATTCCATGCTGTCCAGGTCCTGTGCTCCTTACTCGGGATGCCAGCTCTTGTCTGGTGCCTTTGGCTCTCTCTGAGTGGAAGTCTCTCTGGAGGTCTGAAACCCACCCAGGTCTTCCCTGTTAACCTGTTTGCAGTGGAGCTGGTGTTCTGTATCCAGGATCTCCTTGAGGTTGTCAGCTACCTACTCAGTCAGAATGTCATTTTACGGAAAGCTATTTATGTCCTCTATCACTTGTCCTGGATCTGCAGGCCCCTGCTCCAGAGCTGCATCTGTGTGGAGTGCTACCTGGCGGTGGTCCAACCTGTGGCTTTCCTCAAGTACAGACTCCGGAGGTACAGGGTGGCATGTTCAACCGTGGTCTGGGTGTTATCGCTCATCAATGCATGTTTTGTAATCCATTCTATGAGTTATGTAAAAAACACAGTGTATGTGCTTATTAGTGTCTATTGCCTTGGGGTGGCCATCATTTCTCTCTGCTGCTTCTTCATCCTGCGTGTGCTGAAGCAGCCTGGTCCAGGAGAGGTAGAGGGGGGCAGAGGGGGAGAGAAGAAACAGGGGACGACAGACCCACATAAGATGAGAGCTTTTGGGATCGTCTTAACCAACCTGGTGATTATCTTGGCGAGCTCCATCGCGGTGGTTGTTGGTTACGCCACCCTTTCATCCAGTCTTGACTACAACTGCAATGTCACCCCCATGATGCTGATTCTTAACAATTTCAGTGTCCTGGTCTCACCGCTGATGCACCTCCACAGAGAGGGAAGGCTGCCATGCCCTAGAGGGTCAGAGACACGTTAGTCTTACAGTTGCAGGCACTAAAGTACAGTGTTTTTACAAACGTGTTGTGCACTGTCAAACATAGTCATGCACAGTCAGTCCCCTTTACAGGAGACGATAGAGCGCTGTGTTAAATAAACACTGAAGAAAGATCTGCCAGTTTCGCAGCGCAGCCTAACTTCATAGTGCCCGCAACTGTAGTTTAAACATACGTAGATATGGCCGTGGCACACATTTTATTTTATAAATAGTTCGGAATGTTTTAAACTCGGACAAAACAGAGATGCTAGTTCTAGGTCCCAAGAAACACTGAGATCTTCTGTTGAATCTGACAATTAATCTTGATGGTTGTACAGTCGTCTCAAATAAAACTGTGAAGGACCTCGGCGCTACTGTAACGTTCGTCTTGTGGTGAATGAACGGACCAAGGCGCAGCAGGTGATGAATACATACTGATTTATTAAATGAAAGACGAAACATTAATGAACACTAGAACAAACTACAAAACAATAAACGAAGGCAACAGACCTGAAACAAACGAACTTACATATAGACGAAGAACGCACGAACAGGAACAGACTACCTAAAACGAACGAACAAACTAAACAGTCCCATGTGGTATACACAAACACAGGAACAATCACCCACAAACAAACAGTGAGAACAAACTACCTTAATATGGTTCTCAATCAGAGGAAACGTCAAACACCTGCCTCTAATTGAGAACCATACCAGGCAACACATTAACCCAACATAGAAAACACATAACATAGACTACCCACCCCAACTCACGCCCTGACCAACTAAACACATACAAAACAACAGAAAACAGGTCAGGAACGTGACAGAACCCCCCCCCCCTCAAGGAGCGAACTCCGGGCGCACCCCTAAAACTCAAGGGGAGGGTCTGGGTGGGCATCTGTCCGCGGTGGCGGCTCCGGCGGAGGACGAGGACACCACTCCACCACTGTCTTTGTCCCCCTCCTTAGCGTCCCTTGAGTGGCGACCCTCACCCCCGACCATGGTCCAGGAACCTTCACCAACGCCCCTCCTAAATAGAGGAGACAACTCAGGACAGAGAGGTAGCTCAGGACACAGAGGTAGCTCAGGACAGAGAGGTAGCTCAGGACAGAGAGGTAGCTCAGGACAGAGAGATCGCTCCGGACAGAGAGGTAGCTTAGGACAGAGGGACAACTCTGGACTACTGGCAGCTCCGGACTGAGTGGCAGCTCTGGACTGTAGGGCAGCTCCGGACTGTAGGGCAGCTCCGGACTGTAGGGCAGCTCCGGACTGTAGGGCAGCTCCGGACTGAGTGGCAGCTCCGGACTGAGTGGCAGCTCCGGACTGAGTGGCAGCTCCGGACTGGGTGGCAGCTCCGGACTGAGTGGCAGCTCATGACCGTGGGACAGCTCATGACCGTGGGGCAGCTCATGACTGTGGGGCAGCTCATGACTGTGGGGCAGCTCATGACTGGAAGGCAGCTCATGACTGGAGGGCAGCTCATGACTGGAGGGCAGCTCATGACTGGAGGGCAGCTCATGACTGGAGGGCAGCTCATGACTGGAGGGCAGCTCATGACTGTGGGGCAGCTCATGACTGTAGGGCAGCTCATGACTGTAGGGCAGCTCATGACTGGAGGGCAGCTCATGACTGGAGGGCAGCTCATGACTGTAGGGCAGCTCATGACTGGAAGGCGGCTCTGGCAGCTCCTGACTGGCTGGCGGCTCTGGCAGCTCCTGACTGGCTGGCGGTTCTGGCAGCTCCTGACTGGCTGGTGGCTCTGGCAGCTCCTGACTGGCTGGCGGCTCTGGCAGCTCCTGACTGGCTGGCGGCTCTGGCAGCTCCTGACTGGCTGGCGGCTCTGGCAGCTCCTGACTGACTGGCTGCTCTGGCAGCTCCTGACTGGCTGGCGGCTCTGACAGCTCCTGACTGACGGACGGCGCTAATGGCTCGGGACAGACGGGCGGCTCTAATGGCTCGTGGCAGACGGATGGCTCAGATGGCGCTGGGCAGACGGATGGCTCAGATGGTGCTGTGCAGACGGATGGCTCAGATGGCGCTGGGCAGACGGATGGCTCAGACGGCGCTGGGCAGACGGATGGCTCAGACGGCGCTGGGCAGACAGATGGCTCAGACGGCGCTGGGCAGACGGATGGCTCAGACGGCGCTGGGCAGACGGATGGCTCAGACGGCGCTGGGCAGACGAGCAGTGCAGGCGGCGTTGGGCAGACGAGCAGTGCAGGCGGCGTTGGGCAGACGAGCAGTGCAGGCGGCGTTGGGCAGACGAGCAGTGCAGGCGGCGTTGGGCAGGCGGCCGACTTCGACCTGCTGAGGCGCACAGCAGGCCTGGTGCGTGGTGCCGGAACTGGTGGTACCGGACTGGAGACACGCACCTCAAGGCTAGTGCGGGGAGCAGGAACAGGGCACACTGGACTCTCAAAGCGCACTATAGGCCTGGTGCGTGGTACCGGCACTGGTGGTACCGGGCTGAGGGCACGCACCTCAGGGTGAGTGCGGGGAGAAGGAACAGTGCGTACAGGGCTCTGGAGACGCACAGGAGGCTTGATGCGTGGTGCCGGAACTGGAGGCACTGAGCTTGAGACACGCACCACAGGGAGAGTGCGTGGAGGAGGAACAGGGCTCTGGAGACGCACTGGAAGCCTGGTGCGTGGTGTAGGCACTGGTGGTACTGAGCTGGGGCGGGAAGGTGGCGCCGGATATACCGGACCGTGCAGGCGTACTGGCTCCCTTGAGCACTGAGCCTGCCCAACCTTACCTGGTTGAATACTCCCCGTAGCCCGTCCAGTGCGGGGAGGTGGAATAACCCGCACTGGGCTGTGTTGGCGAACCGGGGACACCATGCGTAAGGCTGGTGCCATGTACACCGGCCCGAGGAGACGTACTGGAGGCCAGATATGTAGAGCCGGCTTCATGGCACTTGGCTCAATGCTCAATAGAGCCCGGCTAGTGCGGGGAGGTGGAATAACCCGCACCGGGCTATGAACACGTACAGGAGACACCATGCGCTCTACTGCGTAACACGGTGTCTGCCCGTACTCTCGCTCTCCACGGTAAGCCCGGGAAGTTGGCTCAGGTCTCCTACCTGACATCGCCACACTCCCCTTTATCCCCCCCCCCAAGAAATTTTTGGGTGAGCCTCTCGGGCTTCCAGCCGCTCTGCCTTGCTAGCGCCTCATAATGCCGCCTCTCCGCTTTAGATGCCTCCAGCTCCGCTTTGGGGCGGCGACACTCCTCTGGCTCTGCCCAGGGTCCTTCTCCGTCCAGAATCTCCTCCCATGTCCATTCCTCCTTGACCCACTGCTGCTGTCGCTGCTGCCCGTTAACCCGCTGCTTGATCCGGGTTTGGTGGGTGATTCTGTAACGTTCGTCTTGTGGTGAATGAACGGACCAAGGCGCAGCGGGTGATGAATACATACTGATTTATTAAATGAAAGACGAAACACTAATGAACACTAGAACAAACTACAAAACTATAAACGAAGGCAACAGACCTGAAACAAACGAACTTACATATAGACGAAGAACGCACGAACAGGAACAGACTACCTAAAACGAACGAACAAACGAAACAGTCCCATGTGGTATACACAGACACAGGAACAATCACCCACAAACAAACAGTGAGAACAACCTACCTTAATATGGTTCTCAATCAGAGGAAACGTCAAACACCTGCCTCTAATTGAGAACCATACCAGGCAACACATTAACCCAACATAGAAAACACATAACATAGACTACCCACCCCAACTCACGCCCTGACCAACTAAACACATACAAAACAACAGAAAACAGGTCAGGAACGTGACAGTTACTCTGGACCCTGATCTCTCTTTTGACAAACAAAGCAAGACTGTTTCAAGGATAGCTTTTTTCCATCTACGTAATATTGCCAAAATTCCAGTGCTAGCCTCTCAACACTGGCTTCCTGTTAAGGCTGGGGATGATTTCAAGGTTTTACTGCTAACCTACAAAGCAGTACATGGGCTTGCTCTGGAGGCAGGGCTTTCTGGAGGCAGGGCTTTCTCCTATAGAGCTCAATTTTTATGGAATTGTCTGCCTATCCATGTGAGAGATGCAGACTCGGTCTCAACCTGTAAGTCTTTTTTGAAGACTCATCTCTTCAGTAGGTCCTATGATTGAGTGTAGTCTGGCCCAGGCATGTGAACGTGAAAGGAAAGGCACTGGAGCAACGAACTGCACTTGCTGTCTCTGCCTGGCCGGTTTCCCTCTCTCCACTGGGATTCTCTGCCTCAAACCCTATTACAGGGGCTGAGTCATTGGCTTACTGGTGCTCTTCCATGCCATCCCCAGGAGGGGTGCGTCACTTGAGTGGGTTGAGTCACTGACGTGATATTCCTGTCTGGGTTGGCGCCCCCCCTTGGGTTGGGTTGTGCCGTGGGGGAGATCTTCGTGGGCTATACTCGGCTGTCACGACTTCTGTGGAAATAGATGCCTCTCCTTGTTCAAGAGGTGCTCGGCAGTCGACGTCACCGGTCTTCTAGCCATCATTGATCCTTTTTTAATTTTCCATTGGTTTTGTCTTGTCTTCTTACACACCTGGTTCCAATCCCATTCATTATCCTGTTGTGCATTTAACCATCTGTTTTCCCTCATGTCCTTGT
Organism: Salvelinus namaycush; assembly: GCF_016432855.1. Classification (NCBI taxonomy): domain Eukaryota; kingdom Metazoa; phylum Chordata; class Actinopteri; order Salmoniformes; family Salmonidae; genus Salvelinus; species Salvelinus namaycush. The sequence continues at coordinate 64,150,286 of NC_052314.1, forward strand.
CAGAGATTGTTTGTTTGTTCATGATCGTGTAGTTTGTATTGGTGCGGGTCGGGTTCTCGTACCCACTTTGCTTTGATTATGTATTATGGTTTTGGAGCTGTGTTTTTAAGTTATTAAACTTTTCCATTATACCAAGTTTGAATCTCCTGCGCCTGACTTCCCTGCCACCTATACACACGTCGATGACATCGGCCTTGTATCAGGATGGTAAGTTGGTGGTTGGAGATATCCTTCTAGTGGTGTGGGGGCTGTGCTTTGGCAAAGTGGGTGGGGTTATATCCTGCCTGTTTGGCCCTGTCCGGGGGTATTGTCGGACGGGGCCACAGTGTCTCCTGACACCTCATGTCTCAGTCTCCAGTATTTATGCTGCAGTAGTTTATGTATCGGGGAGCTAGGGTCAGTCAGTTATATCTGGATTTTTTTTTCTTATCCGGTGTCCTGTGTGAAATTAAGTATGCTCTCTCTAGTTCTCTCTCTCTTTTTCTCTCTTTCTTTCTCTCTCTCGGAGGACCATGCCTCAGGACTACCTGGTATGATGACTACTTGCTGTCCCCAGCCAACCTGGCCGTCCTGCTACTACAGTTTCAATTGTTCCGCCTGCGGCTATGGAGCCCTGACCTGTTCACCGGACGTGCTACCTGTCCCTGACCTACTGTTTTCAACTCTCTAGAGACAGTAGGAGTGGTAGAGATACTACTCTGAATGATCGGCTATGAAAATCAACTGACATTTACTCCTGAGGTGCTGACCTGTTGCACCCTCTACAACCACTGTGATTATTATTATTTGACCCTGCTGGTCATCTATGAACATTTGAACATCTTGGCCATGTTCTGTTATAATCTCCACCCGGCACAACCAGAAGAGGACTGGCCACCCCTTATAGCCTGGTTCCTCTCTAGGTTTCTTCCTAGGTTTGGGCCTTTCTAGGGAGTTTTTCCTAGCCACTGTGCTTCTACACCTGCATTGCTTGCTGTTTGTGGATTTAGGCTGGGTTTCTGTACAGCACTTTGTGACATCAGCTGATGTAAGAAGGGCTTTATAAATACATTTGATTGATTGAGGGTTAATAATTGGACACACTTTTTTTTTACTAAGCATAAGCCTATGGCAAGTCACATGAAATGTTTCTAATAAAAATAATGAAGAATCATTTTACAGAGTACAATATGTCTACATATTCTCCTCTAAATCTAAACAAGAATATTTTTTTTCTCTTCCTCACTCTCTTAATTTATTCTTCCTCCTCTATGTCTCTCTGACACTAAGGCTCTATCTCAAATAGTCTTTCCTAGATTCCTCTCCTATCTCCTCTCCTTCTATCTCAACCCTATTAGAGGAGAAGGTCCAAGGTCACTCCCCTAAGATTCTATTCTCCAATGTGTTTTGAGACAATGTCTGTAATACCACTATTTCACCTCTATGAGAGAGAGAGAAAGAGAGAGAGAGGGGGGGGGGTATAGGTGTGCTGGGGGGAGATATGATCAAATATTTTTTTACTGTAAGTTATTGTTACACCACTTTCTCATAGATCCAGTTATAATATTTGCAACATTTGTCATCATTCCATGTCTTTACAGGGTCATCTTGTCCATAGTACATCTCAACACAGTCTCCATACCCACTATTATCAGGCTGTCCTGTCCCCCAGTACCTAAACAACACAGAGAACCAGACAGTCAGACACTGTGGTACAAACATCCTCCTCAATTATACACATGGTCCTATGTTTTTACAGTTATAAAGAAACACTCTGTAAGATGATCATACCATTATCAAGAATGGCCCTCAACACATTCTTTTTTTTACTCTTTCAATTACTTTTTAATTTGTAAATATTACCTGGTTTCTATAATACTGTACATCTATAGTTCTCATTGAATGACATCGAAACATCCTTTTTTTGGAACATGATTGGAAGCAATATATCATTGTGGTTTTTTATCTCCAATTAACAAGGTAAAATGTTAAAATCTCTCACCCTGTGGTCAGTGGGGTGCCGTCCACCCACTTCCAGGTCCCCTCAGTAACAGAGTCAGTCAGACCAATCCAGACCTTCAGGTGGAGGTTGAAGACAAATCTCTATTGTTGAGAAAGATAAAAACTGTAACTTGTATTATATTTATAAAATACTGCCCACATATTAGTGTACTGATGAAAATTATACTTGCTCCACCTCTCTCTCTCTCTCTCTCTCTCTCTCTCTCTCTCTCTCTCTCTCTCTCTCTCTCTCTCTCTCTCTCTCTCTCTCTCTCTCTCTCTCTCTCTCTCTCTCTCTCTCTCTCTCTCTCTCACCTCTCTCACACAGTCACCCACCTGTTCCTCTCTGCTGTTTATGATCACCAGGTCTGCTCCTCTCTCCAGACAGTCCTGTCTGCTCTCCTCCCAGGTTTTCTTCTCAGTAGAGAGGAAGTACAAACTGGAGTCAAAGTATCTCCATCCCTCCTGACAATGCTGCTCTGTTGAAGAGCAAAGGTGAAAGCAGTGAGAGACTTAGCCAGTAAACCCATTGATATATAATTACTGTTGATTTTACATCTAATTTATCATAGTTTGATTGTCACCTATAACAAAATGCTTTGCCTGAATATGGGCTCTCTTCAGTCAGATTGTTGTAGCTGGTGATGGGGTTCACCTTGGGGTCATCATAGGGGCTGCACCAAATGATTGATGTATTCTAATAATTGATTATGCTTATGTTGTATTAATAGAAGGGGAAGGGCTATAAGACCCCTCCCCCACTACATTTATTAGGGTCCTGGACCACAGATTAGCAATATTTTAATTATAAGGTTTAATACTGTTCCACAGTTCTTTTCTAGTCTCTGCTTCTTATAAGAAACGGTATGAGAGATGTGTGAGCTATTGCAGTCAAAACAGGGCGTCTGTGAGAAAGCGCCTCAAAGCTAAAAGAGATTCATAGACACAGAACCCTGCAGGGGAGTAAAAGAGATTAGAGACAAGTCAGACATACCACTGTAAGCCACACAGGAGTGGAAAATTACTGCTGAGCCCTTAGAAAACACTAGACTGTTGTTTTCTCCTACAAGTTTGTATAACTGTATAAGCATGGGTTTGGTCTCATGAGTAGAAGGTGTTTACGTAGGCAGTTACATCACGAGGGGTTGACTGCAAGCATATTAAAGCAACTTTTACCTTTTTTATTTTGCAGAACTTACTCTGAAACATTTGTGCTATGTTTCCGTTGTCAACTTCTGTCTGCAATTGCATTAATAAAGGTTAATTGATTTACTTGAAAATATTGTCTGATTGCTGATTTCACCAATAAGCCAATGATTGACAAGGAATAAGGAACCTACCCCAACACTGGTCTGTAGCTGGTCTCTCTTCAGTCCGGTTGTTGTAGCTGGTCTGTAGCTGGACTCTCTTCAGTCCGGTTGTTGTAGCTGGTCTGTAGCTGGTCTCTCTTCAGTCCGGTTGTTGTAGCTGGTCTGTAGCTGGTCTCTCTTCAGTCAGGTTGTTGTATCTGGTCTGTAGCTGGTCTCTCTTCAGTCAGGTTGTTGTATCTGGTTTGTAACTGGTCTCTCTCTTCAGTCAGGTTGTTGTATCTGGTCTGTAACTGGTCTCTCTCTGCAGTTGCTTGGTTTTATAAAGGGAAAAACTCTGGAACCAGTTGATACTTTTATTCTCAGAATATGTGATGTCTCTGTTGTCTACAAAGTATAAACACATAGTTACTAGATAAAACACCAGGTAAATAGGCCTAGTAAACAGCAAGTCTTACAAGTAGGTGATAAGCAACAGACTTTGACACATACTCACAGTTGACAGACAGGCCAGAAGAACACACAGCAACCCCAGAAACACTTCAGCAGCTAGGAAGGGTCTCTTCTCTGAGCTATCATAATCTGTTGACACATACAAGATACTTACATTTTTTTATGTCTGTGTGTGTGTCTGTTACCAGAGTGCTGGTCTCCTGGTCCATTATTCTTCTCTCCTGGTGCTGGTCTCACTGTCTCTCAGGGTGTCTGCACTGACGTAGATATCCACAATCCTCTCCTCCATCTCAACTCTGTCAAACTTTACATTCTTGTTCATATCTGGTTCAGCATAGATGACCTTTGACATATTTAACAATACCTGGGTCTTTCTTTCTATGTAGGTCTACTATACATTAAGTCTCTGCTTCTAGAATTAATGTGGTCTTCCATCATGGCCGCCAGGACGCGTGGTATGTCAACTGCAAACCCTAAATACGTTAAGTCTGGTTCTAGTGATATCTCTGTCTCTGAGTCAGCTGTGTGTCTCTGTCTATGTGACTAATGTAGGTGTTAACTCTAGAGAAGTATCAACAAAATGACATAGTAGTTATGGCTATGCTAATCCCAAAAAATAGAAGAAGTTTACATACTTGTGTGTGTGTGTGCATGTGAGAGATTATTACAGTGGTTATTGTTAAAATATTTTCTGCAGCACAATATAAATCATTCCATGTCTCTACATGGTCATCTTGTCCAGAGTATATCTCAACACTGTCCTCCTGTCCAGGGAATGGGACTTGCTATTTGTGATGATGGACAGGACACTATGATACCAGGAAGATATAGATCATAGAGGGGAAGTGGACAACAAAGGCTAGTTGTTAACATATATTAAATATCATATGTAACAGCCCCAAGATAATTCAGGGAGTTTCCAGAACTCCTCCTTCCTTTCACCTTTCTGCTGATTTGGACCCTCTGTTTACTCCCAAATATGCATCAACATGTTCAGGAGGTCCAGGACTACAAACATGGGTCATTATAATGTCCATACAATAGATTTGACACTACAAACTGCTCCAAGTGGATATTGAGGGTGGGTAGTCTCAACCAGTGAGGAGGAGATGGCGACATAATTTGCCACAGCCCTCTTCTCTCTTAATTAACCTGATTGGTCGAGGAGATTTTGAGTGAGAGCTATTTGAGTGACTGAAAAGGTGCACTTCCCTCTTTTGGGACCCTTAGAAGGGAACAACAGCCGAATATGAGCATTTGATATTGTGCTTATATGTAACTTTACAACAAAGACTGACTGTCAAAAATGATTAAGTAACATCCTTTGATATCTTTACTACACTCATTGATTGGTGATAGAGTCAACTCCTATACAGTGTATGTGTCACACCCTGATCTGTTTCACCTATCTTTGTGATTGTTTCCAAATCCCTCCAGGTGATGCCCATCTTCCCAATTATCCCCTGTGTATTTATACCTGTGTTCTCTGTTTGTCCGTTGCCAGTTCGTCTTGTTTGTCAAGTCAATCAGCATTTTTCTCAGCTCCTGCTTTTCTCCAGTATCTCTTTTTCTCACCCTCCTGGTTTTGACCCTTGCCTGTCCTGTCTCTGAGCCCGCCCGCCTGTCCGACTACTCTGCCTGTCCTGACCCTGAGCCAGCCTGCCGTCCTGTACTTTTGCCCCACCTCTGGATTACCAACCTCTGCCTGACCTGATCCTGAGCCTGCCTGCCGTCTGTACCTTTGCCCCTATACTCTGGATATTTTACCCCTGCCTGCCTTGACCTGTCGTTGCCAGTATAAACAGTTTTACTATGCAGTCTGCATCTGGGTCTTACCTTGATTCCTGATAGTATGTAATGGGGGTTTGGTACTGTTGAGAATGTTTGCACCAGGCCTAAATTGGAGCATGTAAATATCTGTAGAATACATTTGAATTGAGAAATATTTGTATGCACAAAGTCAAATGTCCTAACTTCATGTTGTATCTGATGATGTGTGAAACATAACTACAGGTACACAGGAAGTTACAAACAGGAAAAAAGTTGGACTTTTATTAATATGATATTACAAACAAATACAACAATAGGTGCCTTTGCATGAGGGTGTGTGGGTTTAAGAGAGAGAGAGAGAGAGAGAGAGAGAGAGAGAGAGAGAGAGAGAGAGAGAGAGAGAGAGAGAGAGAGAGAGAGAGAGAGACAGAGAGACAGAGAGACAGAGAGAGAGAGAGAGAGAGAGAGAGAGAGAGAGAGAGAGAGAGAGAGAGAGAGAGAGAGAGAGAGAGAGAGAGAATGAAAGAAAGAGGAAGTTGTGTGCACTATAAGCTGCAGTACGTGTTACAGTATGTTGTCATGGTGATGTTAAATCACTTTCTCACAAATAAAGTTGATTTTCTTGTCACATGACAAGTCATTCCATGCCTCCAGATGATGGTGAACTTTGTTTATTTCAGCACAGTGCTCCTCACCATGTTCTGCATAGCCACCACCATTATCAGGCTGTGGATCATACCAGTACCTACAGTGTTAAAAACAGTCAGATACCGAGGTAAATACCAGTACCTACAGGGTTAATAACAGTCAGATATCATGGTTAATACCAGTACCTACAGGGTTAAAAACAGTCAGATACCGAGGTAAATACCAGTACCTACAGGGTTAATAACAGTCAGATATCATGGTTAATACCAGTACCTACAGGGTTAACAACAGTCAGATATCATGGATAATACCAGTACCTACAGGGTTAACAACAGTCAGATATCATGGTTAATACCAGTACCTACAGGGTTAACAACAGTCAGATATCATGGTTAATACCAGTACCTACAGGGTTAACAACAGTCAGATATCATGGTTAATACCAGTACCTACAGGGTTAATAACAGTCAGATATCATGGTTAATACCAGTACCTACAGGGTTAAAAACAGTCAGATATCATGGTTAATAACAGTACCTACAGGGTTAACAACAGTCAGATATCATGGTTAATACCAGTACCTACAGGGTTAATAACAGTCAGATATCATGGTTAATACCAGTACCTACAGGGTTAATAACAGTCAGATATCATGGTTAATACCAGTACCTACAGGGTTAACAACAGTCAGATATCATGGTTAATACCAGTACCTACAGGGTTAATAACAGTCAGATATCATGGTTAATACCAGTACCTACAGGGTTAAAAACAGTCAGATATCATGGTTAATAACAGTACCTACAGGGTTAACAACAGTCAGATATCATGGTTAATACCAGTACCTACAGGGTTAACGACAGTCAGATATCATGGTTAATACCAGTACCTACAGGGTTAACAACAGTCAGATATCATGGTTAATACCAGTACCTACAGGGTTAAAAACAGTCAGATATCATGGTTAATACCAGTACCTACAGGGTTAAAAACAGTCAGACGTCACATTTAGAACATCACAATCCTAAATAATTAAAAGAAAAGTTCAATCTTTAAGTTAACTTAGTTGACTGCTGCAATCAATGACAGTAACCTGCATAGAAAAAGGTTGAATGGAGCCTTATTTACATAATAGTCATCTCTCACCCTTTGGTCAGTGGGGTGCCGTCTACCCATTTCCAGGTCCCCTCATTAACAGAATCGGTCAGACCAATGAACACTCTCTTCTTGAGGTTGAAGAGAAATGTCTGTTGTTGAGAAACATAAATATATACATAATTATGTTTGATTATATCTACCCCCTGCACACCCATATCCTCTCTCTCTCTCTCTCTCTCTCTCTCTCTCTTTCTCTCTCTCTCTCTCTCTCTCTCTCTCTCTCTCTCTCTCTCTCTCTCTCTCTCCGTCTCTCTCTCACCTGTTCCTCATCACTGTTTATGATCACCAGGTCTGCTCCTCTCTCCAGACAGTCCTCTCTGCTTTCATTCCATGTTTTAGTCTCAGTAGACAGGAAGTAGAAACTGGATTCAAACTTCTGCCAGCGTTCAGGACATGTTTGTTCTACTAGATGAAAACATGAATTCCCTTCAACTAATCACACTGGATTCTTATTGAAAGAATACAGACACACGATAAAGTTAGTGGTATTAATGATACTTTATTACTGTAGGTTTACTCACTGTGAATGGTAAGCCTCCCGCTAAGAAAATCTCTCTCAGTCTGTAGCCGGTCTCTCTCTTTCGTCAGGTTGTTGTAACTCGTCCGTAGCTGGTCTCTCTCTTCAGTCAGGTTGTTGTAACTGGTCTGTAGCTGGTCTCTCTCTTCAGAATATTTGAAGCGTCTGTTAACTGGAAAGTATTGATACATATAGCTAGTGGTGAAAACAGAATTTCTTACTGTAACTGTTAAAAACAAACAGTTTGAAAGTGGACAGAAAATCTTGAATGTGGTTTGCAAGTTCCTTAAGCATGTCTAACAGAGGAAGAACTTAGTTACGTGGATAACAACACTCCCCACTGGTTGAATTAACGTTGTTTCAACATCATTTCAATGAAATTACATTTAACCAACGTGGAATAGGCATTGACTCGACAACTGTACTCAGTGTGTCATCTGAATTTAGGACGTTGTTGTGAAAGTCTGATATAGTGTAATGATTCGATAACAAGAGACTCACAGACTAGTCTCAGGGAGATGTTGAGAGTGACTTGTAGAACACACAGCATCCCAAAGCTCACAGCAACCATCCTATAGAGTGTTCTCCCTGAATCCTCAGGTCCTGAGGAGATAAACACTGATGGGAGAACACACACAGACACATATACACAAACGTATACACACACACACACACATATACACAAACATATACAGACACACACACACGTACACATTAATGCATACACTCATGTATTCAAGCAAGCAAGCACGCACGCACGTACACACACATACCAACACACTCATAAACACTCACATACAAGCACACACATACCACACACACTATCAGCAGCAAGAGTACCGTTTCTCACAGCTGCTTTAGATGAAGTTCCTGTATCAGTATAACATGTTAGAATCATTAAAGGAGAAATCTGCAGTTGCTACATTAATATTAGTAGATTTACCCATAGATTCTTAATGATAATGATTTAGAAATGCCTCCTGAGCTTTGTTCAACTGTCATACAAAACATACTTCTTTTTACTCCATTGTAATTGTAAACAAACACTGTATGGCCTCAAAACATGGTTAAAACAACAATTTGGATCTTATGGATGATCAGTCATTACACTAATACTCCAGCCCCATTCCTCAGATGTTTACCAAATCATTGGCAGGGTGACCGCGTTGGTCATGTTGGAAGTGCATATTGACGCTTTAATGCTTCTGAATACAAAAATCATATATTTTTTAAACTTTTCCAGTAAGACTTGCTATTAGCATTTTTCAATGTTTGTGTAAGTCTTTGTCAATGTGTGTGTGTGATAGAGTTTTCTTAGTTCTTACCTGAGCGATTGGTCTCAGTCTTCACTCTCCTCATTGCTCTCTTCTGCTTTTCTTCAATAACCTGGTCGTTGATGTAGTCATCCATCTAAACTAACTGTGTGATTACCTTTCTAACAGACTCCTAATGGTAACATCTACTATATGATTATCTTTCTAACAGACTCCTAATGGTAATATCTACTGTATGATTACCTTTCTAACTGACTCCTAATGGTAATATCTACTGTATGATTACCTTTCTAACTGACTCCTAATGGTAATATCTACTGTATGATTCTAACTGTACTGACAAGTAGCTATGTAGTTGGTCTAATGTGCTTCTCCACCAGGTACCTCTCTGCTCTCTGTCTTTGGTCTACCGGGGTTTTCCTCTATCTTAATGAACCTGATTGGTTGAGGAGTTTTTGAGTGACAGCTGGTTGAACCACTGAAAAGATCCACTTCACTTCCCTCTTTTGGGACCCATATAGGGGAACAACAGTCAAATATGATCATTTGATATTGTGCTTATATGTAACTTGACAACAAAGACTGACAGTCAAACGTTATTTAGTAACATGCTTTGAGATCCTTTGATATCTCTTCTACACTCATTGATTGGTGATACAGTCAACTCCTATACAGTGTATGTAATGGTGGTTTGGTACTGTCTATAATGTTTCCACCAGGTCTAAATTGGAGCATGTAAATATCTGTAGCAAGGTAAAATAATATATTAGAATTGGAAATTATGAAATGCACTGCATGCAGAGTGTGAACAAAGTCAAATGTACTAACTTCATGTTGACTCTGGTGATGTGTCAAACATAACTTCTGGTACACAGGAAGCTACAAACAGGAAATAAGTCGGCCTTTTATTAGTATGATACTACAAACAAATACAACAATAGGTGTATGTGTTATTGAGTGTGTAGGTGTGTGGGATTGAGAGAAACAGAGAGACAGAGACAGAGAGACAGAGAGACAGAGAGACAGAGAGAGACACAGAGAGAGAGACAGAGAGAGAGAGAAACAGAGAGAGAGACAGAGAGAGAGAGAAACAGAGAGAGAGAGACAGACAGACAGAGACAGACAGCGACAGACAGACGGAGAATGAAGGAGGAAGTTGTGTGCACTGTAGGCTGCTGTGTTTTACAGAATGTTGTCATGGTGATGTTAAACCACTTTCTCACATATCCAGTTGAGTTTCCTGTCATATGACATGTCATTAGAGGACTATGATCTTTGCGTGTTTCAACACAGTCTTCCTCCCCATTAGGACCTGCATTATCAGGCTGTGGGTCATACCAGTACCTTCTTACTCTTCTTGTTCATATCTGGCTCAGCATAGAGGCCTCAGACATCTCCAACAACGTACTGTGTTTACTGTCTAACAGGTCTGTGTTAAGTCTATTCAGGGTCTTGTGATATCATTACCTCTGCCCTGTTCCTGTCCCTTACTGTGAGTGGAAGTGTTTTAACTGATGAGAAACTGTCAAATCAACACATCACTGGACACATGACTTCCCCCACATTAGCTTCTAAGCAAAACATGTTTGTTTTCCCTCTGTGCACATCCATTTGAAACATACATTATGATTCAAGACATAATTGAAGTAATCATATATTTTAGCAGATAAAAGACTGGACTCTGTGAATTTGCACATAGATCATATAGCATTACTGAGGCTTTGACACCCCAGCCTTTAAACAGAGGTCACGTTATGTCTTGTACTCTGTGAGCAGCCACCTATTTCATCACATACATCACCAATGACCTGATGACATATAGGGGCCTTTATCTGTCTATGCTGTCTGTGTGTGACATCACTGTGAAGAGTTATTCAGAAGTGTTCTTGCATCTTTCTCAGAGTTTTTAAAGGGGAATTGTGTGTGTGTGTGTGTGTGTGTGTGTGTGTGTGTGTGTGTGTGTGTGTGTGTGTGTGTGTGTGTGTGTGTGTGTGTGTGTGTGTGTGTGTGTGTGTGTGTGTGTGTGTCCTCAGTACTGTTCTGCCCTCTGTGTGTGTCCAACTGGAAGTCACACTGTTTTATCGATCCAATCACATTCAAGCAGGAAGCTGGTAGACATGCTGGGACATTCTTCCTTTATCCCTTGACCCTGAGGAAATCGAATGTACATAATAAAAAAGTTCCCATCAAAATTTGTCTGTTTGAGACGTGAGAGATGTGTGTTTTTTGTTGTTGCATTAGTTGAGTCTCACACGTTGTTGATCAGACCATGAGACATCCAGAAAATCTGTCTTCTTACAAAAACGGTATTCTCACAAAAACACCAATAAACTACTGTAACTCTATTGAAAGCAGAGACTCTCCGTGCTGCCATTGGATGCCCACAAGACTCACAAGACTCATCTGAAGTTCCCCTGTAACAGTTCACATTTCATGGAAGTATATATGGAGATAGTTTAGTGCCTAGAATAAGAGGATAAATACATGTACAAAAATATTGATTGATGTGTCTTAAATCTCTCAGATATAAGACACAACAAACTTCCTTTAGATGGTTTTTTGACTACCTGTTGTTACGTGTAGTGAGTCTGTTATTCAACCCATTTCTATTGGCTAATAGCAGGAAAGCCACATTCAATGTTTCATCCAATAATGTTGTTTTATATATTTTTGATACATTAAGGGGTCTTAAATTAAAAAATCCAGTAGCTAAATGATCCTTGGTATGACCATCTTAAAACTATTCCATATTTTAGCTTAGAACCCCTCCATTTTTAGACAGGACTTATAGTCTAGAAGGTTAATCTGTGGCTTTAAAAACTATTAATACAGGCAGGGGGGTGAACGTTTTGGTTTTTGCCTGAGCACTACACAGCTGGTTCAAATAGCCAACTCATCATCAAGTTTGATGATTAGAATCAGCTGTGTAGTGCTAGGGTAAAAAACAAAATGTTCACCCAGAGGAGAACCCCAGTACAGAGTTTTGGTAACCCTGCTCTATGGCTCTAACTCAATTTGTTTTTCATCGATTCCTCTCCTCGTAACTCCTCATCAGAGTGTTGTAACTGGTCTGTAGCTGGTCTCTCTCTTTAATCAGGGTGTTGTAGCTGGTCTGTAGCTGGTCTCTCTCTTTAAACAGGGTGTTGTAGCTGGTCTCTCTCTTTAAACAGGGTGTTGTAGCTGGTCTCTCTCTCTTCAGTCAGGGTGTTGTAACTGGTCTGTAGCTGGTCTCTCTCTTCAGTCAGGGTGTTGTAACTGGTCTGTAGCTGGTCTCTCTCTTCAGTCAGGGTGTTGTAACTGGTCTGTTGCTATTCTCTTTCCTGGTCTTTCTGCAGATGTGTTGTTGTGCTGATTTCACCGTCTCTCAGGGTCTCTGCTCTGATGTAGATATCCACAATCCTCTCCTCCATCTCACCTCTGTCAAACCTTCTTGGTCATATCTGGCTTGGTATAGATGGACTCAGACATTTTCAACAATGTTTTCTGACTATAGCTACAGTGACTTAGAGCAGGGTTTCCCAAATTCAGTCCTGGGCCCCCCTTGGTGAACGTTTTGGTTTTTACCCTACACTACACAGCTGATTCAAATAACCAATTCATCATCAAGCTTTGATGATTAGAATAAGCTGTGTAGTGTTAGGGTAAAAAACTAAACGTTCACCCAGAGGAGGCCCCGAGTACAGAGTGTCTGAGTCTGAAGCTGACTGCTTTTACACCTGTTGTAGGTGGGGATTTGTGGAACAGAAACATGTCCTGGCTGGTTATACAGTAACACGTCCTATCTGGTTATACAGTAACATGTCCTGGCTGGTTATACAGTAACATGTCCTGGCTGTTTATACAGTAACATGTCATGGCTGGTTATACAATAACACGTCCTGGCTGGTAATACAGTAACATGTCCTGGCTGGTTATACAGTAACACGTCCTGGCTGGTAATACAGTAACACGTCCTGGCTGGTTATACAGTAACACGTCCTGGCTGGTAATACAGTAACATGTCCTGGCTGGTTATACAGTAACACGTCCTGGCTGGTAATACAGTAACATGTCCTGGCTGGTTATACAGTAACACGTCCTGGCTGGTAATACAGTAACACGTCCTGGCTGGTTATACAGTAACACGCCATGGCTGGTTATACAGTAACGTGTCCTGGCTGGTTATAGAGTAACGTGTCCTGGCTGGTTATACAGTAACATGTCCTGGCTGGTAATACAGTAACGTGTCCTGGCTGGTTATACAGTAACGTGTCCTGGCTGGTTATACAGTAACGTGTCCTGGCTGGTTATACAGTAACGTGTCCTGGCTGGTTATACAGTAACGTGTCCTGGCTGGTTATAAAGTAACATGTCCTGGCTGGTTATACAGTAACATGTCCTGGCTGGTTATACAGTAACATGTCATGGCTGGTTATACAGTAACACATCATGGCTGGTTATACAGTAACATTTCCTGGCTGGTTATACAGTAATATGTCCTGGCTGGTTATACAGTAATATGTCCTGGCTGGTTATACAGTAACATGTCCTGGGTGGTTATACAGTAACATGTCCTGGCTGGTTATACAGTAACATGTCCTGGCTGGTTATACAGTAACATGTCCTGGCTGGTTATACAGTAACATGTCCTGGCTGGTAATACAGTAACATGTCCTGGCTGGTTATACAGTAACATGTCCTGGCTGGTTATACAGTAACATGTCCTGGCTGGTTATACAGTAACATGTCCTGGCTGGTTATACAGTAACATGTCCTGGCTGGTTATACAGTAACATGTCCTGTCTGGTTATACAGTAACATGTCCTGGCTGGTTATACAGTAACATGTCATGGCTGGTTATACAGTAACATGTCCTGGCTGGTAATACAGTAACATGTCCTGGCTGGTTATACAGTAACATGTCATGGCTGGTTATACAGTAACATGTCCTGGCTGGTTATACAGTAACATGTCCTGGCTGGTGATACAGTAACATGTCCTGGCTGGTTATACAGTAACAAGTCCTGGCTGGTTATACAGTAACAGTCCTGGCTGGTTATACAGTAACATGTCCTGGCTGGTTATACAGTAACATGTCCTGGCTGATTATACAGTAACATGTCCTGGCTGGTTATAAAGTAACATGTCCTGGCTGGTTATACAGTAACATGTCCTGGCTGGTTATACAGTAACATGTCATGGCTGGTTATACAGTAACATGTCATGGCTGGTTATACAGTAACATGTCCTGGCTGGTTATACAGTAACATGTCCTGGCTGGTTATACAGTAACATGTCCTGGCTGGTTATACAGTAACATGTCCTGGCTGGTTATACAGAAACATGTCCTGGCTGGTTATACAGTAACATGTCATGGCTGGTTATACAGTAACATGTCCTGGCTGGTTATACAGTAACATGTCCTGGCTGGTTATACAGTAACATGTCCTGGCTGGTTATACAGTAACATGTCATGGCTGGTTATACAGTAACATGTCCTGGCTGGTTATACAGTAACATGTCCTGGCTGGTTATACAGTAACATGTCCTGGCTGGTTATACAGTAACATGTCCTGGCTGGTTATACAGTAACATGTCCTGGCTGGTTATACAGTAACATGTCCTGGCTGGTTATACAGTAACATGTCATGGCTGGTTATAAAGTAACATGTCCTGGCTGGTTATACAGTAACATGTCCTGGCTGGTTATACAGTGGTTATACAGTAACATATCCTGTCTGGTTATACAGTAACATGTCCTGGCTGGTTATACAGTAACATGTCCTGGCTGGTTATACAGTAACATGTCATGGCTGGTTATACAGTAACATGTCCTGGCTGGTTATACAGTAACATGTCCTGGCTGGTTATACAGTAACATGTCCTGGCTGGTTATACAGTAACATGTCATGGCTGGTTATACAGTAACATGTCCTGGCTGGTTATACAGTAACATGTCCTGGCTGGTTATACAGTAACATGTCCTGGCTGGTTATACAGTAACATGTCATGGCTGGTTATACAGTAACATGTCCTGGCTGGTTATACAGTAACATGTCCTGGCTGGTTATAGTTGGGACACATTCTTCTTCTTTTCACCTTGTTATCTGATTGCTGAGTAACTTCCTGGTCTACTGGGGGAAGTTACACCAACATACATCAGACACTCACACCCTTTTATATGGACTCTTAATACTCTATATCACTGATTAACATATTGGATGTATACATCTTAATAATGCCTCTGAGTGCTTAAAAACGTATGAATAACCAGACCTGGGTTTAACTTCTTATGGCTGCAAGGGGCAGTATTGAGTAGCCAGATAAAAGATGCCCATTTCAAACGGCCTCGTACTCAATTCTTGCTCGTACAATATGCATATTATTATTATTATTGGATAGAAAACACTCTCTAGTTTCTAAAACCGTTTGAATTATTTCTCTGAGTGAAACAGAACTCATTCTGCAGCACATTTCCTGACCAGGAAGTGGAATGTCTGAAATCGATGCTCTGTTCAACTTCCTGCCTATACATGGGCATAAAACGTAAGAGTCTACGTACACTTCATAGACCTTCCCCTGGTTGTCAAGAGGCTGTGAGAGAAGAAATTTTGTGTTCATCTTGTTCTGAATTGGAATACAAGCTCTTTGTATGACTTGTCTCTCATTTCCGGTGCTCTTGGCAGCGCCAGTTGGACAGCGGGATTGCCTTCTGTTTAGCTGCCGTTATGGACGACTACTATCTCCGGTTCGGATTTTATTTGATACATGTGACCATATCATCGTAAAGTATGTTTTTTCAATATAGTTTAATCAGATTATTGAAATTTTTTCGGGAGTTTTGCCGTGTTCCGTTCTCTGACTTTGTTGACGTTGGAGAGATCCGTGCCGCTTGGCAAGTGCCCATGCTAAATGAAGAGGGAAATTTGCCGTTCCAGATCCAAACAACGACTGTTTTGGACAAAGGACACCTTGTCCAACATTCTGACGGAAGATCACCAAAAGTAAGAAACATTTTATGATGCTATTTCTAATATCTGTCGCGCATGTGAACTGGTCGTCGGCGCCCAAGTGTTTCTGGCTATTGTGGCTACGCTAATATAACGCTACATTTTGTTTTCGCTGTAAAACATTTAACTTCTTCTGGCTGCAAGCCCGACGTCAGTACACTTATGACAACAGCCAGCTCAAAGTGCAGGGCGCGAAATTCAAAAGATATTTTTTACAAATATTTAACTTTCACACATTAACAAGTCCAAGACACCAGATGAAAGGTGCACATCTTGTGAATCAAGCCAACATGTCCGATTTTTTAAATGTTTTACAGGGAAGACACAATATGTAAATCTATTAGCTAACCACGTTAGCAAAAGACACCAATATTCTTACTCCATCAGTTTATGACTCCATCAGTAGCTATCACAAATTCGGCCAAATAAAGATAAAAATAGCCACTAACCAAGAAACAACCTCTTCAGATGACAGTCTGATAACATATTTATTGTATAGCATATGTTTTTTTCGAAAAATTGGCATATTTCAGGTATAATTCATAGTTTACATTTCAGCTACAATCAGAAATTGCACGGAAAGCAGCCATAATATTTACAGACACCAACGTCAAATACCTAATTACTCATCATAAAACATTTCTGAAAAATACATAGTGTACAGCAATTGAAAGACAGGCATCTTGTGATTCTAGACAATATTTCCGATTTATTAACCTGTTATGGCTGCAGGGGGCGTATTGAGTAGCCAGATAATATTTTTCAGAAATGTTTTATGATGAGTAATTAGGTATTTGACGTTGGTGTCTGTGCAATTTCTGATTGTAGCTGAAATGTAAACTATGATTTATACCTGAAATATGCAAATTTTCGAACAAAACATATGCTATACAATAAATATGTTATCAGACTGTCATCTGATGAAGTTGTTTCTTGGTTAGTGGCTATTTATATCTTTATTTGGCCGAATTTGTGATAGCTACTGATGGAGTAATAAACTGTTATAGTAAAAAAAGTGGTGTCTTTTGCTAACGTGGTTAGCTAATAGATTTACATATTTTGTCTTCCCTGTAAAACATTTTAAAAATCGGACATGTTGGCTGGATTCACAAGATGTCTACCTTTCATATGCTGTATTGGACTTGTTAATGTGTGAAAGTTAAATATTTTAAAAAAAATACCTTTTGAATTTCGCGCCCTGCACTTTGAGCTGGCTGTTGTCATAAATGTACCGACGTCGCGCTTGCACGCCAAACAGGTTAAAAACTAGTTTAAATCTGTCATTAGGTGAAGGTTAGGGTCAAGGTAAGGGTCAGTTTTAGGTTTTGTCTATAATCTGTATGTCAATGTGATGCTGGTCAGAAAAGTCCCTCATGTTGGGTATAATACCTACTTTTATAAGTGTTTGTCTCCCCCTACTGGCTGTTTTCTACAAGCTCAGTGTCTTCCTTCTATTACTGTGACCTTGACCCATAGAGATAGATAGAGGACTCATCTGAATATATACGCCATTATAGTGTCTGTGACAGTATGGACAGCACCACTGAGGCTACAACCCATAGGAAAACCCTCCCCGGTAACTACCTTGTCTACTTTAAAATGGTGGAAGGATGGTGGAAGACCTCAATAGAGCAGCCAATGCCTTTCTTTACAACATTTAGTTCATCATTTGGTATCACACCAGTCTTCAGACCATCATTAACATGCAGTAGAGAGTTCCTAGAACAGCAGAGTTCTCACAGATCCAGTCCTCTGGATTGGAACACCCAAAGTCCCACCATTCTCCTTGGCCTCATAACCAGTAATGTACCACTGCACAGTTCTGACCTCCACCATCATTAGAATCTCCACTCCACCAATACCTGCAGTAGAATATAGAGTTAGACTGACCACTCTCTCAGAACCTAGAGTATGAACAACACAGAGTTAGACTGACCTCTCTCTCAGAACCTAGAGTATGAACAACACAGAGTTAGACTGACCACTCTCTCAGAACCTAGAGTATGAACAACACAGAGTTAGACTGACCTCTCTCTCAGAACCTAGAGTATGAACAGCACAGAGTTAGACTGACCACTCTCTCAGAACCTACAGTATGAACCACACAGAGTTAGACTGACCACTCTCTCAGAACCTAGAGTATGAACAACACAGAGTTAGACTGACCACTCTCTCAGAACCTAGAGTATGAACAACACAGAGTTAGACTGACCTCTCTCTCAGAACCTAGAGTATGAACAGCACAGAGTTAGACTGACCACTCTCTCAGAACCTAGAGTATGAACCACACAGAGTTAGACTGACCACTCTCTCAGAACCTAGAGTATGAACAGCATAGAGTTAGACTGACCACTCTCTCAGAACCTACAGTATGAACCACACAGAGTTAGACTGACCTCTCTCCCAGAACCTAGAGTATGAACAACACAGAGTTAGACTGACCACTCTCTCAGAACCTACAGTATGAACCACACAGAGTTAGACTGACCTCTCTCTCAGAACCTAGAGTATGAACAACACAGAGTTAGACTGACCACTCTCTCAGAACCTAGAGTATGAACAACTCAGAGTTAGACTGACCACTCTCTCAGAACCTACAGTATGAACAACACAGAGTTAGACTGACCACTCTCTCAGAACCTACAGTATGAACCACACAGAGTTAGACTGACCTCTCTCTCAGAACCTAGAGTATAAACAACACAGAGTTAGACTGACCACTCTCTCAGAACCTAGAGTATGAACAACTCAGAGTTAGACTGACCACTCTCTCAGAACCTAGTGTATGAACAACACAGAGTTAGACTGACCACTCTCTCAGAACCTAGAGTATGAACAACACAGAGTTAGACTGACCACTCTCTCAGAACCTAGAGTATGAACAACACAGAGTTAGACTGACCACTCTCTCAGAACCTAGAGTATGAACAACACAGAGTTAGACTGACCTCTCTCTCAGAACCTAGAGGATGAACAACACAGAGTTAGACTGACCACTCTCTCAGAACCTAGAGTATGAACAACACAGAGTTAGACTGACCACTCTCTCAGAACCTAGAGTATGAACAACACAGAGTTAGACTGACCTCTCTCTCAGAACCTAGAGTATGAACCACACAGAGTTAGACTGACCTCTCTCTCAGAACCTAGAGTATGAACAACACAGAGTTAGACTGACCACTCTCTCAGAACCCAGAGTATGAACAACACAGAGTTAGACTGACCACTCTTTCAGAACCTAGAGTATGAACAACACAGAGTTAGACTGACCTCTCTCTCAGAACCTAGAATATGAACAACACAGAGTTAGACTGACCACTCTCTCAGAACCTAGAGTATGAACAACACAGAGTTAGTCTGACCACTCTCTCAGAACCTAGAGTATGAACAACACATAGTTAGACTGACCACTCTCTCAGAACCTAGAGTATGAACAACACAGAGTTAGACTGACCTCTCTCTCAGAACCTAGAGTATGAACAACACAGAGTTAGACTGACCTCTCTCTCAGAACCTAGAGTATGAACAACACAGAGTTAGACTGACCACTCTCGCAGAACCTAGAGTATGAACAACACAGAGTTAGACTGACCACTCTCTCAGAACCTAGAGTATGAACAACACAGAGTTAGACTGACCACTCTCTCAGAACCTAGAGTATGTAGTCTCTTACCTTGGGGTGGTCAGTGTTATTATAGAGCAGTAGTCTCTTACCTTGGGGTGGTCAGTGTTATTATAGATCAGTAGTCTCTTACCTTGGTGTGGTCAGTGTTATTATAGAGCAGTAGTCTCTTACCTTGGGGTGGCCAGTGTTATTAGAGCAGTAGTCTCTTACCTTGGGGTGGTCAGTGTTATTATAGAGCAGTAGTCTCTTACCTTGGGGTGGTCAGTGTTATTATAGAGCAGTAGTGTCTTACCTTGGGGTGGTCAGTGTTATTATAGAGCAGTAGTCTCTTACCTTGGGGTGGTCAGTGTTATTATAGAGCAGTAGTCTCTTACCTTGGGGTGGTCAGTGTTATTATAGAGCAGTAGTCTCTTACCTTGGCCAGTGTTTTTAGAGCAGTAGTCTCTTACCTTGGGGTGGTCAGTGTTATTAGAACAGTAGTCTCTTACCTTGGGTGGTCAGTGTTATTAGAGCAGTAGTCTCTTACCTTGGCCAGTGTTTTTAGAGCAGTAGTCTCTTACCTTGGGGTGGTCAGTGTTTTTATAGAGCAGTAGTCTCTTACCTTGGGGTGGTCAGTGTTATTATAGAGCAGTAGTGTCTTACCTTGGGGTGGTCAGTGTTATTAGAGCAGTAGTCTCTTACCTTGGGGTGGTCAGTGTTATTATAGAGCAGTAGTCTCTTACCTTGGGGTGATCAGTGTTATTATAGAGCAGTAGTCTCTTACCTTGGGTTGGTCAGTGTTATTATAGAGCAGTAGTGTCTTACCTTGGGGTGGTCAGTGTTATTAGAGCAGTAGTCTCTTACCTTGGGGTGGTCAGTGTTATTATAGAGCAGTAGTATCTTACCTTGGGGTGGTCAGTGTTATTATAGAGCAGTAGTCTCTTACCTTGGTGTGGTCAGTGTTATTATAGAACAGTAGTCTCTTACCTTAGGGTGGTCAGTGTTATTATAGACCAGTAGTGTCTTACCTTGGGGTGGTCAGTGTTATTATAGAGCAGTAGTCTCTTACCTTGGAGTGGTCAGTGTTATTATAGAACAGTAGTATCTTACCTTGGAGTGGTCAGTGTTATTATAGAGCAGTAGTCTCTTACCTTGGAGTGGTCAGTGTTATTATAGAACAGTAGTCTCTTACCTTGGAGTGGTCAGTGTTATTATAGAGCAGTAGTCTCTTACCTTGGAGTGGTCAGTGTTATTATAGAACAGTAGACTCTTACCTTGGGGTGGTCAGTGTTATTATAGAACAGTAGTCTCTTACCTTGGGGTGGTCAGTGTTATTATAGAGCAGTAGTCTCTTACCTTGGGGTGGTCAGTGTTAATATAGAGCAGTAGTCTCTTACCTTGAGGTGGTCAGTGTTAATAAAGAGCAGTAGACTCTTACCTTGGGGTGATTTAACCCCATTGATAAATGTCTGTTGTGACACAGAAAACAACAATGTTGTTAATACAAAGTATTCTCTCTCTCTCTCTCTCTCTCTCATATATATACTGATGGTTGGTTACAGTACTGAATGGTTAAGTGATATTTTCACCTGGTGGTTAAATTGAGAGATGAAGTCACTATAGCGGTAAAAGAGCCTATGGGCTCTTTCTCAATTCATAATTCCTCAATTCCTCCTCACATCCTCTTTCCTCCCCTAATTCTCAAAACACAATGGAGAATACAATCCTGGGGGAAGGACCTTGGACCTTCTCCTCTAATAGGGTTGAGTGTGTGTTACCTTTGTGCTGGTCTCCTGATCCATTATTAGGAGCAGTGTCTGCTGTCTCTTCTCTCTTGGTGCTGGTCTCACCGTCTCTCAGGGTGTCTGCACTGACGTAGATATCCACAATCCTCTCCTCCATCTCACCTCGGTCAAACTTGACCTTCTTGTTCATATCTGATTCAGCATAGATGACCTTTGACATCTTTAACAATACCTGGGTACCTTTCTTTCTATGTAGGTCTACTATACATTAAGTCTCTGCTTCTAGAATTAATGTTGTGGTCTTCCAACATGGCCGCCAGGAGGCGTCGTACGTCAACTGAAGTATCAACAAAATGACACTGGTAGTTGTGTCAATGCTAATATATAAAAATATAACAAGTTTGCATACTTGTGTGCAAGTGTGCATGTGAGAGATTGTTACAGTGGTTATTGTTAAATATTTTCTGCAGCACAATATAAATCATTCCATGTCTCTACATTGTCATCTGTCCAGAGTGTATCTCAACACAGTCCTCCTGCCCAGGGAATGGGACTTGCTATTTGTGATGATGGACAGGACACTATTATACCAGGAAGATATAGATCATAGAGGGGAAGTGGACAACATAGGCTAGCTGTTAACATATATTAAATATCATATGTAACAGCCCCAAGATAATTCAGGGAGTTTCCAGAACTCCCCCTTCCTTTCACCTTTCTGCTGATTTGGACCCTCTGTTTACTCCCAGATATACATCAACATGTTCAGGAGGTCCAGGACTACAAACATGGGTCATTATAATGTCCAGACAATAGATTTGAGACTACAAACTGCTCCAAGTGGATATTGAGGGTGGGTAGTCTTAACCAGTGAGGAGGAGATGGCGACAGAAACGGACGCAGCTCTGTTCTCTCTAAATGAACCTGATTGGTCGAGGAGTTTTTGTTGTGAATTTTATGAATAAATGACTAAATGTTGTATACATTTAACTAGAACTATAACTAATTGAATTCTACCTTGTTTTTCTATATTGATAAATAATGTTAGTTCATAAGGAAGAGGTTATGTAGCATGTATGGGGGAAGAAAGGGATGTCTGTGTGAGTCTAAAGAAAATTAAGTGGATCATTAACCTATGTTTGAACCGACTAAGCTATAACTCTGTGGAGATAAGGGAAGACAGCTCAAGCCCCTCTAGGTTTTCCGTATCTGGGGGGGACTGGAACTGTCAGCTAAGTGGTAATAAACTGTGGTGAGATTTCAGGAGATAATCCAGATATTGTGTGTAAGATATGTGCGTAAGTGTGTTGGAAGGGACTTTTGATTAGCTTGTCCTTGTCGGAGAAGAGGAAGGACATTTAGAAAGCTATGACGCTGTCACGATCGTCTTGTGAAGAGAGTGAGGACCAAAATGCAGTGTGTGAAAAGTACATCTTCTTTATTTAACCTTTTACGGGGGCAGCCCGACACCGGTACACTTATGACAACATCCAGCTCAAAGTGCAGGGCGCGAAATTCAAAAGATATTTTTTTTAAATATTTAACTTTCACACATTAACAAGTCCAAGACACCAGATGAAAGGTGCACATCTTGTGAATCAAGCCAACATGTCCGATTTTTAAAATGTTTTACAGGGAAGACAAAATATGTAAATCTATTAGCTAACCACGTTAGCAAAAGACACAACTTTTCTAACTCCATCAGTTTCTTACTCCATCAGGTGCTATCACAAATTCGACCAAATAAAGATATAAATAGCCACTAACCAAGAAACAAATTCATCAGATGACAGTCTGATAACATATTTATTGTATAGCATATGTTTTGTTCGAAAAATTTGCATATTTCATGTATAAACCATAGTTTACATTTCAGCTACAATCCGAAATTGCACCGAAAGCAGCCATAATATTTACAGACACCAACGTCAAATAGCTAATTACTCATCATAAAACATTTCTGAAAAATACATAGTCTGCAGCAATTGAAAGACAGGCATCTTGTGATTCCAAACAATATTTCCGATTTATTAAATGTTTTACAGCGAAAACAAAATGTATCGCTATATTAGCGTAGCTACAATAGACAGAAATAATTGGGCGCCCACGGCCAGTTCACATGCACGACAGATATATGAAATATCATAAAATGGGTCTTACTTTTGCTGATCTTTCATCAGAATGTTGAAGAAGGTGTCCTCTGTCCAGATGAGTCGTTGTTTGGATTCAGAATGGCAAATTTCCCTCTTCAATTAGCATTGGCACTAGCCGAGTGGCACAAATTTCTCCAACGTAAACACAGTCAGAGGACGGAACACGACAAAACTCCCGAAAAAAGTTTCAATAATCTGATTAAACTATATTGAAAAAACATACATTACGATGATATGGTCACATGTATCAAAAAAAATTTGAGCCGGAGATGTTAGCCGTTCGTTACGGCAGCAAAACAGAAGTCAATCCCACTTCCTTCCGGAAGTGGACGGTCACGTCAAAGAAATAGGTTTTTTTCCACCACAGAACAAGAGGAGCACAAAAATGTCTTCTCTCACATCCTCTTTACACCAATAGGAAGGCGTATAGAGTGTAAGTAGACTCCTAAGTGTCAAGACCATGTATAGGCATCAAGTTGAAAAGAGCATCGGTTTCTGACATTTCACTTCCTGGTCAGGAAAAGTGCTGCAGAAGGACTTCTGTTTCACTCAGAGAAATAATTCCAACTCTTTTAGAAACTAGAAAGTGTTTTCTATCCAAAAAGAATAATAATATCCATATTGTACGAGCAAGATTTGAGTAGGAGGCCGTTTGAAATGGGCACGATTTCACTGGCTACTCAACACTTTGCCTTGCAGCCATAAGAAGTTAAGACGACGAAGATGAACACGAAACGAAACACTATTACAAACTATACAAAACAACAAATGACCGTGAAGCTACAAACGAAAGTGCACACACAAGCTACTTACGTTCAACATAGACAATTACCCACAAATGCCTGATGCCTATGGCTGCCTTAAATATGGCTCCCAATCAGAGACAAATGAAAGACATCTGTCTCTGATTGAGAACCACTCAGGCAACCATAGACATACCTAGAAACATTCATTCAACCATAGACATACCTAGAAACATTCACTCAACACAAACCCTTACACTAAACCCAACACCCCCTTTACCATATAACCACCCAAAACACAAACATTCCCCATGTCACACCCTGACCTAACTAAAATAATAAAGAAAACAAAGAATACTAAGGCCAGGGCGTGACAGTACCCCCCCCAAAAGGTGCGGACTCCGGCCGCAAAACCTGACACAGAAAGGGAGGGTCCGGGGTGGGCCTTAATATGGCAGCGGCTCGGGTGCGGGACGTGGCCCCCACTCCAGCATTGTCAATATCCGCTTCGGTGTCTCTGGTAGATCCTGGCTGACTGGCGGATTCAGCCGATCCTGGCTGGCTGGCGACTCTGGCTGCTCATGGCTGGCTGGCGACTCTGGCTGCTCATGGCTGGCTGGCGACTCTGGCTGCTCATGGCTGACGGACGGCTCTGGCTGCTCATGGCTGACGGACGGCTCTGGCTGGTCCTGGCTGACGGACGGCTCTGGCTGGTCCTGGCTGACGGCCGGCTCTGGCTGGTCCTGGCTGACGGACGGCTCTGGAGGGTCCTGGCTGACGGACGGCTCTGGCTGGTCCTGGCTGACGGACGGCTCTGGCTGGTCCTGGCTGACGGACGGCTCTGGCAGGTCCTGGCTGACGGACGGCTCTGGCAGATCCTGTCTGGTTGGCGGCTCTGGCAGATCCTGTCTGGTTGGCGGCTCTGGCAGATCCTGTCTGGTTGGCGGCTCTGGCAGATCCTGTCTGGTTGGCGGCTCTGGCAGATCCTGTCTGGTTGGCGGCTCTGGCAGATCCTGTCTGGTTGGCGGCTCTGGCAGATCCTGACTGACGAACGGCTCTAGCGGCTCCTGACTGACGAACGGCTCTGATGGCTCGGGACAGACGGGCGGCTCTAATGGCTCGGGGCAGACGGATGGCTCAGATGGCGCTGGGTAGACGGATGGCTCAGATGGCGCTGGGTAGACGGATGGCTCAGATGGCGCTGGGTAGACGGATGGCTCAGATGGCGCTGGGTAGACGGATGGCTCAGATGGTGCTTGGCAGACGGGCGGCTCAGATGGTGCTTGGCAGACGGGCAGCTCTGGCCGGCTGAGGCGCACTGTAGGCCTGGTGCGTGGTGCCGGAACTGGTGGTACCGGGCTGGGGACACGCACCTGAAGGCTAGTGCGGGGAGAAGGAACAGGGCATACTGGACCCTGGATACGCACATTAGGCCTAGTGCGTGGTGCCGGAACTGGTGGTACCGGGCTGGGGACACGCATCTCAGGGCTAGTGCGGGGAGCAGCAACAGGATGCACAGGACTCTGGAGACGCACAGGAGGCTTGGTGCGTGGTGCCGGAATTGGTGGTACCGGGCTGGAGACACGCACCATAGGGCGAGTGCGTGGAGGAGGAACAGGGCTCTGGATACACACTGGAAGCCTGGTGCGTGGTGTAGGCACTGGTGGAACTGGGCTGGGGCGGGGAGGTGGCGCCGGAAATACCGGACCGTGCAGGCGTACTGGCTCTCTTGAGCACCGAGCCTGCCCAACCTTACCTGGTTGTAAGCTCCCCGTAGCCCGACCAGTGAGGGGAGGTGGAATAACCCGCACCGGGCTATGTAGGCGAACCGGGGACACCATGCGTAAGGCTGGTGCCATATAAGCCGGCCCGAGGAGACGCACTGGAGACCAGACGCGTTGAGCCGGCTTCATGGCACCTGGCTCAATGCCCAATCTAGCCCTACCAGTGCGGGGAGGTGGAATAACCCGCACCGGGCTATGAACACGTACAGGAGACACCGTGCGCTCTACTGCGTAACACGGTGTCTGCCCGTACTCCCACTCTCCACGGTTAGCCTGGGAAGTGGGCGCAGGTCTCCTACCTGCCCTCGGCCCACTACCTCTTAGCCCCCCCCCAAGAAATTTTTGGGTTGTACTTGCGGACTTCAAGCCTTGCCTCCGTGCTGCCTCCTCATATCGCCTCCTCTCGGCTTTCGCTGCCTCCAGCTCTTCACGAGGGAGGCGATATTCTCCCGGTTGTGCCCAAGGTCCCTTACCATCCAATATCTCCTCCCATGTCCATGAATCCTTTATGCCTTGCTCCTGTTGCCGCTTGACACGCTGCTTGGTCCTTGTTTGGTGGGTAATTCTGTCACGATCGTCTTGTGAAGAGAGTGAGGACCAAAATGCAGCGTGTGAAAAGTACATCTTCTTTATTTAAGACGACGAAGATGAACACGAAACAAAACACTATTACAAACTATACAAAACAACAAACGACCGTGAAGCTACAAACGAAAGTGCACACACAAGCTACTTACGTTCAACATAGACAATTACCCACAAATGCCTGATGCCTATGGCTGCCTTAAATATGGCTCCCAATCAGAGACAAATGAAAGACATCTGTCTCTGATTGAGAACCACTCAGGCAACCATAGACATACCTAGAAACATTCATTCAACCATAGACATACCTAGAAACATTCACTCAACACAAACCCTTACACTAAACCCAACACCCCCTTTACCATATAACCACCCAAAACACAAACATTCCCCATGTCACACCCTGACCTAACTAAAATAATAAAGAAAACAAAGAATACTAAGGCCAGGGCGTGACAGACGCTTGTGATATATAACCTAATGTACATGTTTTTTTTGGTCAGAGATCTCTCGAGAATAAATGCTATTGATTAATTTGGACACGGGTCTCTGTCTATTTTATGCAAATAAGAATCTTACAAATTCTTATAAACTGACAGAGTGTTTGCATTGTTATAATTAAATTGGTTAACAAACATTTAGGAAACTATTTCCTTCAACAGTTTTTGACTGAAGCTCATTGAACCACTGAAAATAACAACTTAACTTCCCTCTTTTGGGACCCATAAAGCAGAGTCTGATGTACTATCTTCATGTTGACTCTGGTAGACATGACGCTACAATGTCAGGAAACAAGTAGGACATTTTTTAAAATACTAATACAAACAAATACAACATTTGTGTGCCTGAGTTTGAGACAAAGAGAGAGAGACAGAGGCAGAGGAGGAAGTTCTGTGCACTGTGTATGTGTTACAGTATGTTGTCATGGTGATTTAAAACACTTTCTCACAAATCCAGTTGAGTTTGCTGTCACATGACAAGTCATTCCATGACTTTAGAGGACTCTGATCTTTGTGTATCTCAGCACAGTCCTCCTGCCCGGTAGGACCTGCATTATCAGGCTGTGGGTCATACCAGTACCTACAGGGTTAAAACAGTCAGATATCATGGTTAATACCAGTACCTAAAGGGTTAACAACAGTCAGATGTCATGGTTAATACCAGTACCTACAGGGTTAATAACAGTCAGATATCATGGTTAATACCAGTACCTACAGGGTTAAAAACAGTCAGATATCATGGTTAATACCAGTACCTACAGGGTTAAAAACAGTCAGATATCATGGTTAATACCAGTACCTACAGGGTTAACAACAGTCAGATATCATGGTTAATACCAGTTGCTACATGGTTAAAAACAGTCAGATATCATGGTTAATACCAGTAGCTACAGGGTTAAAAACAGCCAGATATCATGGTTAATACCAGCACCTACAGGGTTAACAACAGTCAGATATCATGGTTAATACCAGTACCTACAGGGTTAAAAACAGTCAGATATCATGGTTAATACCAGTACCTACAGGGTTAAAAACAGTCAGATATCATGGTTAATACCAGTACCTACAGGGTTAACGACAGTTAGATATCATGGTTAATACCAGTACCTACAGGGTTAACAACAGTCAGATTTCATGGTTAATACCAGTACCTACAGGGTTAACAACAGTCAGATATCATGGTTAATACCAGTACCTACAGGGTTAACAACAGTCAGATATCATGGTTAATACCAGTAACTACAGGGTTAACAACAGTCAGATATCATGGTTAATACCAGTACCTACAGGGTTAACAACAGTCAGATATCATGGTTAATACCAGTACCTACAGGGTTAAAAACAGTCAGATATCATGGTTAATACCAGTAACTACAGGGTTAACAACAGTCAGATATCATGGTTAATACCAGTAACTACAGGGTTAACAACAGTCAGATATCATGGTTAATACCAGTACCTACAGGGTTAAAAACAGTCAGATACCATGGTTAATACCAGTACCTACAGGGTTAAAAACAGTCAGATACCATGGTTAATACCAGTACCTATAGGGTTAAAAACAGTCAGATACCATGGTTATTACCAGTACCTATAGGGTTAAAAACAGTCAGATATCATGGTTAATACCAGTACCTACAGGGTTAACAACAGTCAGATATCATGGTTAATACCAGTACCTACAGGGTTAAAACAGTCAGATATCATGGTTAATACCAGTACCTACAGGGTTAAAACAGTCAGATATCATGGTTAATACCAGTACCTACAGGGTTAATAACAGTCAGATATCATGGTTAATACCAGTACCTACAGGGTTAAAAACAGTCAGATATCATGGTTAATACCAGTACCTACAGGGTTAAAACAGTCAGATATCATGGTTAATACCAGTACCTACAGGGTTAAAAACAGTCAGATATCATGGTTAATACCAGTACCTACAGGGTTAAACACAGTCAGATATCATGGTTAATACCAGTACCTACAGGGTTAAAACAGTCAGACATCACAGTTACAACATCATAATACTAAATAATATGTCGACATCTTATAGTTAACTACTGCGTTGACTGCTATCATCAATATCAGTAACCTGCATAGAAAAAGGTTGAATGGAGCCTTATTGACAGATTAGTTGTCATCTCTCACCTTGTGGTCAGTGGGGTGCCGTCCACCCATTTCCAGGTCCCCTCAGTAACAGAGTCAGTCAGACCAATCCAGACTCTCTTCTTGAGGTTGAAGAGAAATGTCTGTTGTTGAGAAAGATAAATTAGCAGATGTATATGTTTGATCATATCTACCCCCTGCACACCCATTCCCTCTCCGTCTCACCTGTTCCTCTCTGCTGTTTATGATCACCAGGTCTGCTCCTCTCTCCAGACAGGCCTCTCTGCTCTCCTTCCAGGTTTTAGTCTCAGTAGACAGGAAGTACCAACTAGATTCAAACTTCTGCCAGCCTTCAGGACAGGTTTGAAAATATTGATGAACATACGAATTTCCTTCAATTTATCACACTGGACACTTAATGAAAGAACACAGAATGATGATTAGTTGTGTGGGATTAATGGTAATGTATTACTGTAGGTTTACTCACTGAGATTGCTAAGCCTCCAGTTAAGAAACTCTCTCTCAGTCTGTAGCTGGTCTCTCTCTTTAGTCATGGTGTTGTAACTGGTCTTTAGCCGGTCTCTCTTTTTAGTCAGGGTGTTGTAACTGGTCTGTAGCTGGTCTCTCTCTTTAGTCAGGGTGTTGTAACTGGTCTGTAGCTGGTCTCTCTCTTTAGTCAGGTTGTTGTAGCTGGTCTGTAGCTCTTCTATCTCTGCAGATGAGTTGGTTTTATAGGCTATGAAGCTCTTAGAGACCCCATCATCTGTTATAACAACAACAAAGTGTATCAATAAAATAGATAATCTTGTGAATTGTAGGTGAATGATGGTGAATTGTAGGAATTCTAACGTAAGACTTACAGTAGACAGACAGGCCTATGATCCCAGCCAGTAGAACACACAGCAACCCCAGACACACTGCAGCAACTCTGGAGGATCTCTTCCCTGAGTTATCAGGTTCTGTGGACACAGGTATCAATGAGACACAATAACCCTTTTAAAGTGATGTTTTCTCACCCCATCTCTCTTCCTGTTGAGGTGACTTGTGGTTGTTAAAGATACAGCTTCACACATTAACAGAATATATAGTGTCCAGCTACAGCTATCTCCTAGCCTTGCTAACGTTAGCCAGCTAGCTAATGTTAGTAGAATTCATATGTTTAGGACATTTGTAACATATACAAATTGTAATTCGTAACATGTCATACAAATTGTAAATCGTAACATCATAGAAATTGTAATTTGTAACATACAAAATGGATCATGGTGTCACGCCCTGAACTTAGAGAGCCTTTTTATGTCTCTATTTGGTTTGGTCAGGGTGTGTTTTGGGGTGGGCATTCTATATTTTAGTTTTCTATGATTTTGTATTTCTATGTTTTGGCCGGGTATGGTTCTCAATCAAGAACAGCTGTCTATCGTGGTCTCTGATTGGGAACCAAACTTAGGTAGCCCTTTTCCCTCCTTTCTTGGTGGGAAGTTAACCTTTCTAGGATGAGTGTGCCGCTAGCGGCACTCCCCCCCCCCCCCCACTGAAAAACCAGTGCCGCGAAATTCAAAAAAAATATTTTTTTAAAATATTTAACTTTCACACATTAAAGTCCAATACAGCTAATGAAAGACACAGATCTTGTGAATCCAGTCAACATGTCCGATTTTTAAAATGTTTTACAGGGAAGACACAATATGTAAAGATGTACATCTATTACCTAAAAACACATTAGCATAATCCACCATCTTTTATTTGTCCACCAACACCAGTAGCCATCACCAATTCGGCTAAACTAAGATATTTATAGCCCCTAACCAACAAAAAAACTCATTAGATGACAGTCTGATAACATATTTATGGTATGGGATAGGTTTTGTTAGAAAAAAGTGCATATTTCAGGTAGATGGCATAGGTTACAATTGCACCCACCGTCACAAATGGAATAGAAAAACTACTTAGAGCAACGTGTTTACCTACTTACTAATCATCAAACATTTCGTAAAAATACACAGCATACACGAATCGAAAGACACAGATCCTGTGAATACAGACAATATTTCAGATTTTCTAAGTGTCTTACAGCGAAAACACAATAAATCGTTATATTAGCATAGCACATACCACATAGCAGCCCAGCATTGATTCTAGCCAAAGTGAGCGATAAAAGTCAACATCGCCAAAAGATATTAATTTTTTCACTAACCTTCTCAGAATTCTTCCGATGACACTCCTGTAACATCACATTACAACATGCATATACAGTTTGATCGCAAATGTTTATATTTAGCCACCAAAATCATGGTTATACAATGTGAAATTTAGCTCAGCTGGTCAGAAAATTTCCTTGCGCCACTTAGACAGTGATCTACTCTTATACATAAATACTCATAAACGTGACTAAAAAATATAGGGTGGACAGGGATTGATAGACAATTTAATTCTTAATACAATTGCGTTATTACATTTTTTAATTTATCCTTACTTTTCAATACAGTTTGCGCCAAGCGAAGCTACGTCAAAAAACATGGCGTCCTAAGCCACTAAAATGTTTCGACAGAAACACGATTTATCATAATAAAAATGTCCTACCTTGAGCTGTTCTTCCATCAGTATCTTGGGCAAAGGATCCTTTCTTGGGAGAAATCGTCTTTTGGTGGAAAGCTGTCCTCTTGCCATGTGGAAATGCCAACGGCGTTCGGGATGAACTGAAAAGCGTGCCCAACTATTCACATCGTTGCAAAAATAAATGTCCCAAAATCGCACTAAACGGATATAAATTGCTATAAAACGCTTTAAATTAACTACCTTATGATGTTTTTAACTCCCATAACGAGTAGAAACATGACCCGAGTAATATTACCCCCTTCACTAATGCTTGGAAAAGGTGCGGGCCGGTGTCCTCTAGGCGCATGACGCAGCTCCAAAAGAATGACTAGCTTCAGGGTTTTTTCATTTGTAGGGCCTGTGAACGCGCAATCGACCCCATTGGAATCGTCATCACGTAAAGGCATCCAGGGGAAGACGTAAGAAGTGTCCGTATAGTCATAGCAAAATCAGTGCCCTTTTAAC
Organism: Salvelinus namaycush; assembly: GCF_016432855.1. Lineage (NCBI taxonomy): Eukaryota > Metazoa > Chordata > Actinopteri > Salmoniformes > Salmonidae > Salvelinus > Salvelinus namaycush. The sequence goes on from NC_052314.1 coordinate 64,182,665, forward strand.
TGACTTCAGAACAGTGGCCAACATTTCTGAAATCTGAATCCATGTCAGGGAAATTGCTGTAGAATGGGCTCTGTTCCACTTAGAGACAAAATTTCAACTCCTATAGAAACTATAGACTGTTTTCTATCCAATAATAATAATAATATGCATATTGTACGATCAAGGATTTTGTGGGAAGCCGTTTAAAAAAAGTACCCAATTAGCATAAATAGCCTAAACAGCGCCCTCATCCCCAACAGGTTAACTTTGTTTGTGGCACATAGCCCTTAAGCTTCACGGTTGTTTTGTATTGTTTATTGTTTTTTGTCGGCGTCTGTAACGAACGTCGTCGGGAGAAGGAGAAGAGGACCAAGGTGCAGCGTGGTTAGTGTTCATATTTTAATCAATCAACTGAACACTGAACAAAACAACAAAAACGACAAACGAACAGTTCTGTAAGGTGACGATACACAAAATAGAAAACAACTACCCACAAACACAGGTGGGAACAGGCTACCTAAGTATGGTTCTCAATCAGAGACAACGATAGACAGCTGCCTCTGATTGGGAACCATACCAGGTCAAACACATAGAAATACAAAACAAGGACAACAGAACACCAGACATAGAATGCCCACCCAAACTCACGCTCTGACCAACCAAAATAGAGACATAAAAAGGATCTCTAAGGTCAGGGCGTGACAGCGCCATCCTAAATAAAAGGAATATGTACGCTCACCACGCTGCGCTTTGGTCCTCTTCATTCGACGGCCGTGACACATGGACATCCACAAATTGATACATATCATATGAAACCTATCATATTACACTAAATGGAGTGACTCGGATTTACGTACAGAATAATAAGAATTGCAATGAGACCAGATGGTAATACACAGTAGCGATTTGCATTGGACTTTATGAACATGAAAATGAATGTTTCTGCAGTTAGTATACATCCTAAAATACAGAGCCTCGAACATTTCAGAACATTTAACCCCTAGTCTTAAAGGAACAACGTTTCCTTTAGGAGATGTAGTATTTAGTGTTTCATGTGTCCTTTTCCACAAGTATATAAATTCAAAAGCTTCCCTTGTGAAGTAAGACCTATATTTGGAGGAAACATTGTATTCCGTTTTTTGAATATTTAATAATCTGTTTGTTACAGTTTATTTTACTCAGTTGAATTTTGAAGCCTTGGAGCATGGGGCATGGGCCAACCTCAACATATTAACATAGGCACAATCGTTTATGTGGCAAGTGGAAGGATAATAACCATTAGTTTAAACTTCCATGTGTGTGTCTCTATGACTACGGTGTATTTACCAGTGTTCCGAGATTCAGGTTGTTTATCTATGGTCCTGTTCACAGTATCCTTTCCACAGCTCTTCCTGTCTACATTAGCATAAATATCCTCAGACTGCTCCATATAAAGGCTAATTCTAATTGCCCCCTTAAAATATAATTGGGTACTTTATGTATCTACACACAGTACAATGGACAGTATATAATGTTTTATATCCTGTTAAACAGCTGCTTTAGTTTAACAGTCTGTTGTGTCTGAGAACGTACAGTGTTATAGGTGTAGGGAGGACTTCACACCTTAACCAGTGGTTTGAGCAGACAGCAACCTCCAGGAAGAGACACAACAGCAGATAGACACCATGATGAGTGTGTGGATATGTAGCAGGCAGGTCCACTGGTGTATGATGCATTGTGTTACCGTTGGTCCCTTGTACAGTGAAGGTTGTGAGTCATTCTCACCTTCTATTAGCATTGATTTTGTGTGAGTGCGTTTTCTCTCAGTAATGTTCTGCCCTCTGTGTGGGTTCAGGTAACACTGTTTAAAGTATCCAATCACATTTAATCAGGAAGCTGGTAGACCTTGTTAAAACTTCTTATGGTTGCAGGGGCAGTATTGAGTAGCTTGGATGAAAAGGTGCCGAGAGGTGCCCAGAGTAAACTGCCTGCTCCTCAGTCCCAGTTGCTAATATATGCATAGTATTGTTAGTATTGGATAGAAAACACTCTGAAGTTTCTAAAACTGTTTGAATGATGTCTGTGAGTATAACAGAACTCATATGGCAGGCAAAAACCTGAGAAAAAATCCAACCAGGAAGTGGGAAATCTGAGGTTTGTAGGTTTTCAACTCATCGCCTATCGAATACACAGTGGGATATGGGTCGGTTTGCACTTCCTACGGCTTCCACTAGTTGTCAACAGTCTGTAGAACCTTGTCTGATGCCTCTACTGTGAAGTGGGGCCGAATGACAGGGGAATGAGTAAGGTCTATCATGAGCTGACCATGCTCTGACCATGCGCATTCACATGAGAGGGAGTTCTGTTCCATCGCACTTCTGAAGACATTGGAATTCTCCGGTTGGAACATTATTGAAAATTTATGTTAAATATATCCTAAAGATTGATTCAATACATCGTTTGACATGTTTCTACTGACTGCTTTTAGTGAACTCGCTTCCTGACTTTGGATTTGTTTACCAAACACGCAAAAAAAAATAGCTATTTGGACATAAATGATGGACATTACCGAACAAAACGGACATTTCTTGTGGAAGTGGGAGTCCTGGGAGTGCATTCCAACGAAGATCAGCAAAGGTAAGTGAAGATTTATAATGCTATTTATGAGTTTTGTTGACTGCACAATTTGGCGGGTAACTGTATGGCTTCCTTTTGTGGCTGAACGCTGTTCTCAGATTATTGAATATTGTGATTTTGCCGTAAAGCTTTTTGAAATCTGACACAGCGGTTGCATTAAGAACAAGTGTATCTTTAATTCTATGTAAAACATGTATCTTTCATCAAAGTTTATGATGAGTATTTCTGTTATTTGATGTGGCTCTCTGCAATTTTCCGGATATTTTGGAGGCATTTCTGAACATGGCGCCAATGTAAACTGAGGTTTTTGGATATAAATATAAACTTTATCGAACAAAACATATATGTATTGTGTAACATGAAGTCCTATGAGTGTCATATGATGAAGATCATCAAAGGTTAGTGATTCATGTTATCTCTATTTCTGCTTTTTGTGACTCCTGTCTTTGGCTGGATAAATGGCTGTGTTTTTCTGTGATTTTGCGGTGACCTAACATAATCGTTTGTGGTACTTTCGCTGTAAAGCCTTTTTGAAATCGGACACTGTGGTGGGATTAACAAGAAGTGTATCTTTAAAATGGTGTGAAATACTTGTATGCTTGAGGAATTTTAATTGTGAGATTTCTGTTGTTTGAATTTGGCGCCCTGCACTTTCACTGGCTGTTGTCATATCGATCCCGTTAACGGGATTGCAGCCATAAGAAGGTTTAAAGAACATTGTTCCTTCATTTATTAATCTGTGCTTTGTTATTCTTATTTTTAAAGTGATGAGCATAGGTGGGGCGGCAGCGTAGCCTAGTGGTTAGAGCATTGGAGTAGTAACCGGAAAGGTTGCAAGATCAAATCCCTGAGCCGACAAGGTACAAAATCTGTCGTTCTGCCCATGAACAAAGCAAAAATAAGAATGTGTTTTTAACTGACTTGCCTAGTTAAATAAAGGTAAAATAATTGGTCCCACTTTTTGGGGAAAATCGCATGACATTTTTCTAATAAAACTAATGAAGAATAATTTATTATTTGTCTTATTTTTTCTCTCTTCTTCATTCTATTAATTTTCTTCTTCCTCCTCTATGTCTCTCTCTGACACTAAGGCTCTATCTCAATTAGTCTCTCCTCTCCTCCTATCTCCTCTCTCCCCTCTCCCCCCCTCCTCCGATCTCCTCTCCTCCGTATCACTGTATCTGCATTCATATGGAGTGCAGATCCATATCCATCATATGGAGAAGTCCACAGACCCACTCCAAAAGTCTTTCGGAGCCATCATCGACTCAGTGGGTTTTGTCCAACATGTCTCTGGACCTACTCACTGCCACAGTCATACTCTGGACCTAGTTTTGTCCCATGGAATAAATGTTGTAGATCTTAATGTTTTCCCACATAATCCTGGACTATCGGACCACCATTTTATTACGTTTGCAATCGCAACAAATAATCTGCTCAGACCCCAACCAAGGAGCATCAAAAGTCGTGCTATAAATTCTCAGACAACACAAAAATTCCTTGATGCCCTCCCAGACTCCTTCTGCCTACCCAAGGACGTCGGAGGACAAAAATCAGTTAACCACTTAACTGAGGAACTCAATTTAACCTTGCGCAATGCCCTAGATGCAGTTGCACCCCTAAAAACGAAAAACATTTGTCATAAGAAACTAGCTCCCTGGTAAACAGAAAATACCCGAGCTTTGAAGCAAGCTTCCAGGAAATTGGAACGGAAATGGCGCCACACCAAACTGGAAGTCTTCCGACTAGCTTGGAAAGACAGTACCGTGCAGTACCGAAGAGCCCTCACTGCTGCTCGATCATCCTACTTTTCCAACTTAATCGAGGAAAATAAGAACAATCCAAAATTTATTTTTGATACTGTTGCAAAGCTAACTAAAAAGCAGCATTCCCCAAGAGAGGATGGCTTTCACTTCAGCAGTAATAAATTCATGAACTTCTTTGAGGAAAAGATCATGACCATTAGAAAGCAAATTACGGACTCCTCTTTGAATCTGCGTATTCCTCCAGGGCTTAGCTGTCCTGGATCTGCACAGCTCTGCCAGGGCCTGGGATCGGGAGAGACACTTAAGTGTTTTAGTACTATATCTCTTGACACAATGATGAAAATAATCATGGCCTCTAAACCTTCAAGCTGCATACTGGATCATATTCCTACTAAACTGCTGAAAGAGCTGCTTCCTGTGCTTGGCCCTCCTATGTTGAACATAATAAACAGCTCTCTATCCACCGGATGTGTACCAAACTCACTAAAAGTGGCAGTGATAAAGCCTCTCTTGAAAAAGCCAAACCTTGACCCGGAAAATATAAAAAACTATCGGCCTATATCGAATCTTCCATTCCTCTCAAAAATTTTAGAAAAAGCTGTTGCGCAGCAACTCACTGCCTTTCTGAAGACAAACAATGTATACGAAATGCTTCAGTCTGGTTATAGACCCCATCATAGCACTGAGACTGCACTTGTGAAGGTGGTAAATGACCTTTTAATGGCGTCAGACCGAGGCTCTGCATCTGTCCTCGTGCTACTAGACCTTAGTGCTGCCTTTGACACCATCGATCACCACATTCTTTTGGAGAGACTGGAAACCCAAATTGGTCTACACGGACCAGTTCTGGCCTGGTTTAGATCTTACCTGTCGGAAAGATATCAGTTTGTCTCTGTGAATGGTTTGTCCTCTGACAAATCAACTGTGCATTTCGGTGTTCCTCAAGGTTCCGTTTTAGGACCACTATTGTTTTCACTATATATTTTACCTCTTGGGGATGTTATTCGAAAACATAATGTTAACTTTCACTGCTATGCGGATGACACACAGCTGTACATTTCAATGAAACATGGTGAAGCCCCAAAATTGCCCTCGCTAGAAGCCTGTGTTTCAGACATAAGGAAGTGGATGGCTGAAAACTTTCTACTTTTAAACTCGGACAAAACAGAGATGCTTGTTCTAGGTCCCAAGAAACAAAGAGATCTTCTGTTAAATCTGACAATTAATCTTGATGGTTGTAAAGTCGTCTCAAATAAAACTGTGAAGGACCTCGGCATTACTCTTGACCCTGATCTCTCTTTTGACGAACATATCAAGACTGTTTCAAGGACAGCTTTTTTCCATCTACGTAACATTGCAAAAATCAGAAATTTTCTGTCCAAAAATGATGCAGAAAAATTAATCCATGCATTTGTTACTTCTAGGTTAGACTACTGCAATGCTCTACTTTCCGGCTACCCGGATAAAGCACTAAATAAACTTCAGTTAGTGCTAAATACGGCTGCTAGAATCCTGACTAGAACCAAGAAATTTGATCATATTACTCCAGTGCTAGCTTCCCTACACTGGCTTCCTGTTAAGGCAAGGGCTGATTTCAAGGTTTTACTGTTAACCTATAAAGCGTTACATGGGCTTGCTCCTACCTATCTTTCCGAGTTGGTCCTGCCGTACATACCAATACGTACGCTACGGTCACAAGACGCAGGCCTCCTAATTGTCCCTAGAATTTCTAAGCAAACAGCGGGAGGCAGGGCTTTCTCCTATAGATCTCCATTTTTATGGAACAGTCTGCCTACCCATGTGAGAGACGCAGACTCGGTCTCAACCTTTAAGTCTTTACTGAAGACTTATCTCTTCAGTAGGTCATATGATTGAGTGTAGTCTGGCCCAGGAGTGTGAAGGTGAACGGAAAGGCTCTGGAGCAACGAACCGCCCTTGCTGTCTCTGCCTGGCCGGTTCCCCTCTCTCCACTGGGATTCTCTGCCTCTAACCCTATTACAGGGGCTGAGTCACTGGCTTACTGGTGCTCTTTCATGCCGTCCCTGGGAGGGGTGTGCCACTTGAGTGGGTTGAGTTACTGACGTGATCTTCCTGTCTGGGTTGGCGCCCCCCCTTGGTTTGTGCTGTGGTGGAGATCTTTGTTGGCTATACTCGGCCTTGTCTCAGGATTATAAATTGGTGGTTGAAGATATCCCTCCAGTGGTGCAAACAACAACAACAGACATTTCTCTTCAACCTCAAGAAGAGAGTCTGGATTGGTCTGACTGACTCTGTTAAGGAGGGGACCTGGAAATGGGTGGACGGCACCCCACTGACCACAAGGTGAGATATGATAACTAATCTGTCAATAAGGCTCCATTCAACCTTTTTCTATATATTGTCATTGATGGCAGCAGTAAAGAAAGTTAACATAAAGATTGAACTTTTCTTTAAATTATTTAGGATTGTGATGTTCTAAATGTGACCCCGTAGGTACTGGTATTAACCATGATATCTGACTGTTGTTAACCCTGTAGGTACTGGTATTAACCATGATATCTGACTGTTTTTAACCCTGTAGGTACTGGTATTAACCATGATATCTGACTGTTTTTAACCCTGTAGGTACTGGTATTAACCATGATATCTGACTGTTTTTAACCCTGTAGGTACTGGTATTAACCATGATATCTGACTGTTGTTAACCCTGTAGGTACCGGTATTAACCATGATATCTGACTGTTTTTAACCCTGTAGGTACTGGTATTAACCATGATATCTGACTGTTTTTAACCCCGTAGGTACCGGTATTAACCATGATATCTGACTGTTTTTAACCCTGTAGGTACTGGTATTAACCATGATATCTGACTGTTTTTAACCCTGTAGGTACTGGTATTAACCATGATATCTGTCTGTTTTTAGCCCTGTAGGTACTGGTATTAACCATGATATCTGACTGTTGTTAACCCTGTAGGTACTGGTATTAACCATGATATCTGACTGTTTTTAACCATGTAGGTACTGGTATTAACCATGATATCTGACTGTTTTTAACCCTGTAGGTACTGGTATTAACCATGATATCTGACTGTTGTTAACCCTGTAGGTACTGGTATTAACCATGATATCTGACTGTTTTTAACCCTGTAGGTGCTGGTATTAACCATGATATCTGACTGTTTTTAACCCTGTAGGTGCTGGTATTAACCATGATATCTGACTGTTTTTAACCCTGTAGGTACTGGTATTAACCATGATATCTGACTGTTTTTAACCCTGTAGGTACTGGTATTAACCATGATATCTGACTGTTTTTAACCCTGTAGGTACTGGTATTAACCATGATATCTGACTGTTGTTAACCCTGTAGGTAGTGGTATTAACCATGATATCTGACTGTTTTTAACCCTGTAGGTACTGGTATTAACCATGATATCTGACTGTTTTTAACCCTGTAGGTACTGGTATTAACCATGATATCTGACTGTTGTTAACCCTATAGGTACTGGTATGACCCAGAGCCTGATAATGGTGGTGCCAAGCCAGAAAATGGTGAGGAGGACTGTGTTGAGATACGCACAGATCAGAGTCCTCTGAAGGCATGGAATGACATGTCATGTGACAGGAAACTGAACTGGATTTGTGAGAAAGTGCTTTAACATCACCATGACAACATAACGTAGCATGAACAGCAGCCTTCAGTGCACACAACTTCCTCCTTCATTCTCTGTCTGTCTGTCTGTCTGTCTGTCTGTCTGTCTGTCTGTCTGTCTGTCTGTCTGTCTGTCTGTCTGTCTGTCTGTCTGTCTGTCTGTCTGTCTGTCTGTCTGTCTGTCTGTCTGTCTGTCTGTCTCTCTCTCTCTCTCTCTCTCTCTCTCTCTCTCTCTCTCTCTCTCTCTCGCTCTCTCTCTCTCTCTCTCTCTCTCTCTCTCTCTCTCTCTCTCTCTCTCTCTCTCTCTCTCTCTCTCTCTCTCTCTCTCTCTCTCTCTCTCTCTCTCTCTCTCTCTCTCTCTCTTTGTATCTCTATCTCTCTATCTCTCTCTCTCTCTCTCTATGTCTCTCTCTCTCTCTCTCTGTGTCTCTCTCTCTCTCTCTCTGTCTCTCTCTCTCTCTCTGTCTCTCTCTCTCTCTCTATGTCTCTCTCTCTCTATGTCTCTCTCTCTCTCTCTCTCAAATTCAAATTCAAATTCAAATTCAAGCTGCTTTATTGGCATGAAAAACATTGTGTCAATATTGCCAAAGCAACAATGTATACAATATACATTGTAATAAAATTATAAACAATGACAAATAATAATATAGAATGGCAGTAAATAATAATACAAAATTAAATATTAAAATAGTAACAATAAAATGGTAACAGTCAATAATCGAATGTAATGTAATAAAAAAATGAAACTATAACTAACTTATAACTAAATAACGGTCATCTTCACCATTACATTGGTACTACAACTACTATCATCATTACCACTACTACCACCACCACCATCATTAAACTGCTATCATTACCATTACCACCAATACCATTACTACTTGGAATGATAAACAACAATAATAATAGTAATAACAATAACAGTAATAACAATAACAGTCATAATAAGTAACAGTCATAATACTGCTTACTATGCAGATGTTATTATTCAGTGTCCCTCAGGCTATGGCAGGCAAATACATATTTGGCTGCAAGAGGAGCCATTGCTCCTTCGCCCATGAGTATTTTTAGTTTTTCCTCTGGGTTTAATAAGTTAAAATTTGGAATAAATGTAGACATTTCTGTGAATAATGAATCTCTTGGTGAGGAATATTTATCACAGTAAAGGAGAAAGTGCATCTCTGTTTCTACATCCCCTGTCGTGCAGTGACCACATACACGCTCCTCTTTGGGTAGCCATGTCTTTTTATGTCTGCCGGTTTCTATTGCCAATCGGTGGTCACTCAGCCTGTACTTGGTAAGGATCTGTCTCTGCTTCGTATCTCTGACAGAGTAGAGATATTCAGCCAATTCATATTCTCTGTTTAGGGTCAGATAGCAATTTAGTCGGCTTTGGGATTTTGTTTCGTTTTTCCAATGTTGTATATATGAGTCCTTTGATTGGTTCATGATTTTGTTTATTGGAAATCTTTCTTCTTTTTTTTTTTTTTTTTTTTTTTTTCTCTCTCTCTCTCTCTCTATGTCTCTCTCTCTCTCTCTCTCTCTCTCTCTCTCTCTCTCTCTATGTCTCTCTCTCTCTATGTCTCTCTCTCTCTCTCTCTCTCTCTCTCTCTCTCTCTCTCTCTCTCTCTCTATGTCTCTCTCTCTCTCTCTCTCTCTCTCTCTCTCTCGCTCTCTCTGTCTCTCTCTCTCTCTCTCTCTCTCTCTCTCTCTCTCTCTCTCTCTCTCGCTCTCTCTGTCTCTCTCTCTCTCTCTCTCTCTCTCTCTCTCTCTCTCTCTCTCTCTCTCTCTCTCTCTCTCTCTCTCTCTCTCTCAAACCCACGCACACGGCATGTTTTATTTGTTTGTATTAGCATATTAATAAAAGTAGTTATTTCCTGATTGTTGCTTCCTGTGTCCCAGTAGTTATGTTTCACACATTATCAGACACAACATGAAGTTAGCACAGTAGACTCAACAGAATAAATGTGACAATGAAAATGTAATTTTGCTGTTATAATACCAAACCACACACTCACACTCGTTTACATGTTTGTATGAGCATATTAAAACAATTCCTCCTCATTTCCTGATTGAAGCTTACTGTCTACCAACAGGCTAGTTATGTTCCACAAAACATGGTGGAAGTGCGATGATGCGAATCCGAGGTAATGGTGCTAAGTACAAACCTTTGTCTGTTGCATACAAGCCAAGTCAATTTAAAAACAAATCTATTTGCTCTCTTGAGGATCTTGGATCCCATCATTCTGCTATCTCTGTTTAGAAACTCAAGGTGGAGTCGGTCTCCAGTAATGTTTTCTCTGAAATGAAGCCTGTCCAGGATGAAATGCCTGCAGCGGCAGCTATAGAAGAGACTTCCAGCCTTGGCCCTGATCATACCAGAGATGATTTTGGACGGGTAGGAGTGAGATTTGGGGAAAAGGTGGATCCCTGCTCTTTGGCCGACCCATATGTTGTGTCAAGCTGGGAACTGTTACATATGTCACATTTTCGAGAAGTGGAATTGTTTAGATTGTGTGCATCCAGAGGCAGAGGGTGCTCCACATCACACATCTCAGGGCTCGACCTGTGGTGTGCTTTGCTCTGCGGAGCAGGGTGCCTCTCAAAGGAGTGATCAGTGGGGAGGCGTTGAGTGTAGATCTGAAAAACAATATTTCTGGTGTTTTTTACGTCCTCGGTTGGGGAGAAGTAGACCCGGTGACTGAGACTGAGAATACCCAGTATGTCTTGTTGAGCTTGAATAGAGCTTGTCTTGTTGAGCTTGAATGGGATGGGGTGGTGGATGTGTTGGGGATAGTGCTATATATAGGTGTAGTATCTGTTAGGGTCAAGCAGAGGGATGGGGTGGTGGGTGTGTTGGGTGTGTTGGAGATAGTGCTGTACACAGGTGTAGGATCTTAATTTGATCCCCTGTTGCACAATAACTTTTCTGCAATGCATTTAGCATGTAGTTAAGTATTGGTAGTCTAGTATTGGCATGTATTTTCAAATACTAATATTCTAATATTCTAATACTCCTATGTATTTCAATCCAGGTCTGACTCATATCCTACTTTCTCTTCTGCACTGCAGGTGAAGCAGGAAGTGATACATTTTCCTTGATGGGCCTTGAGGGAATGAAAGAGTTTTGGCGCCACCTGCTGACAATTTAAAGTGATGATCTCTCTGCGAAGAGGTGATTCCATGAAGGAACAGTTTGTGTCTCTGTCGCCCCCTACAGCCAGTCTGTGTCATGGTAACGCTGCACCCTGTAATACTACGGTGAATCTTTGAAAAATTACTGTTACTCTCAGCAAAACCCCTGTCACCGGTTGTCCTTTATTCCTCCTCTCTTTCTCTCTCTCTCTCTCTCTCTCTCACTGTCTCTCCTTCCATCCATCCTGACAAAAACTCCAGGCCCCCATTATTATAATGACAGCACAGAGTTGTTCTGGTCAGGTGGTCAGCAGCTCCTGGCCCACTGTAGCAAAAACTTTTTTCTCCCAACACAGACAGACATTGATGTATCTATTTTATTATACTATATGACCAATTATAACACGTAACACTACAACCCTGGTGTTGTAACACTACAGACCCTGGTGTTGTAACACTACAGACCCTGGTGTTGTAACACTACAGACCCTGGTGTTGTAACACTACAACCCTGGTGTTGTAACACTACAGACCCTGGTGTTGTAACACTACAGACCCTGGTGTTGTAACACTACAGACCCTGGTGTTGTAACACTACAGACCCTGGTGTTGTAACACTACAGACCCTGGTGTTGTAACACTACAACCCTGGTGTTGTAACACTACAGACCCTGGTGTTGTAACACTACAGACCCTGGTGTTGTAACACTACAGACCCTGGTGTTGTAACACTAACAGACCCTGGTGTTGTAACACTACACACCCTGGTGTTGTAACACTACAGACCCTGGTGTTGTAACACTACAGACCCTGGTGTTGTAACACTACAGACCCTGGTGTTGTAACACTACAGACCCTGGTGTTGTAACACTACAGACCCTGGTGTTGTAACACTAACAGACCCTGGTGTTGTAACACTACACACCCTGGTGTTGTAACACTACAGACCCTGGTGTTGTAACACTGCAGACCCCGGTGTTGTAACACTACAGACCCTGGTGTTGTAACACTAACAGACCCTGGTGTTGTAACACTAACAGACCCCGGTGTTGTAACACTACAGACCCTGGTGTTGTAACACTAACAGACCCTGGTGTTGTAACACTACAGACCCTGGTGTTGTAACACTACAGACCCTGGTGTTGTAACACTACAGACCCTGGTGTTGTAACACTACAGACCCTGGTGTTGTAACACTACAGACCCCGGTGTTGTAACACTACAGACCCTGGTGTTGTAACACTACAGACCCTGGTGTTGTAACACTACAGACCCTGGTGTTGTAACACTACAGACCCTGGTGTTGTAACACTACAGACCCTGGTGTTGTAACACTACAGACCCTGGTGTTGTAACACTACAGACCCTGGTGTTGTAACACTACAACCCTGGTGTTGTAACACTACAGACCCCGGTGTTGTCCACGCTAGTAACCGTCACCACACTAGTTGCCGTCACCACGCAAGTTACCGCCACCACGCTAGTTACCGTCACCACACTAGATACCGTCAACACGCTAGTTACCATCACCACGCTAGTTACCATCATCATGCTAGTTATGTCATCACGCTAGTTACCGTCAACACGCTAGATACCATCAACATGCTAGTTAATGTCATCATGCTAGCTCTGTGATGAGTGCTAGTTACCATCATCACGCTAGCTACCATCATCTCGCTAGCTCTGTGATTAGTGCTAGTTACATCACCATTACAGTTACCGTCAACACGCTAGTTACCGTCAACACGCTAATTACCGTTATCACGCTAGCTCTGTGATGAGTGCTAGTTACCGTCAACATCTTTGTTACTGTCATCATGCTAGCTCTGTGATGAGTGCTAGTTAACGTCATCATGCTAGCTCTGTGATTAGTGCTAGTTACCGTCATCACGCTAGCTCTGTGATGAGTGCTACTTACCGTCATCACGCTAGCTCTGTGATGAGTGCTAGTTACCGTCATCATGCTAGCTCTGTGATGAGTGCTAGTTACCGTCATCATGCTAGCTCTGTGATGAGTGCTAGTTACGGTCATCACGCTAGCTCTGTGATTAGTACTAGTTACCGTCATCACGCTAACTCTGTGATGAGTGCTAGTTACCGTCATCACGCTAGCTCTGTGATGAGTGCTAGTTACCGTCATCACGCTAGCTCTGTGATGAGTGCTAGTTATGGTCATCACGCTAGTTCTGTGATTAAAGCTAGTCACCGTCATCACGCTAGCTCTGTGATGAGTGCTAGTTACCGTCATCACGCTAGCTCTGTGATGAGTGCTAGTTACCGTCATCACGCTAACTCTGTGATGAGTGCTAGTTACCGTCATCACGCTAGCTCTGTGATGAGTGCTAGTTACCGTCATCATGCTAGCTCTGTGATGAGTGCTAGTTACCGTCATCACGCTAGTTCTATGATTTGTGCTAGATACCGTCATCACGCTAGCTCTGTGATGAGTGCTAGTTACCGTCACCACGCTAGTAAACGTGACCACGCTAGTTACCGTCACCACACTAGTTACCGTCATCACGCTAGCTCTGTGATGTGTGCTAGTTACCGTCATCACGCTAGTTACCGTCATCACGCTAGCTCTGTGATTATTGCTAGGTCCTGTGACCAGTGCACCAAGCACATGCTGTGACGACAAAGTTAACCTTGTATCCCCGACCATCTGTGTGTCTGTCATCACTATCTGGCCAAGTTGCAAAGTCAGAATCCCTGCCTAAAATCTGATTTTAAACATTAACCCTAATCTTAACCACACTGCTAACTTTATGCCTAACCCTGAACTTAAATTAAGACATAAAATATATATGGATGTTTATATAAATATAAATGTTTACTTTGCAGCTTAGCCATGTTGTGGGAACCCTATGTGTCCCCTGAGATCCAAAATGGCGGGTCAGAAATAGGACAGCTTGAGAATCCCACAGAGAGTTCTAAACAACAGAGTCAAGGTCTCCCCCAGGCCCCAGAGCCTCCCGATTTTCCACAAGGGTGGAAAATCGTTTTTTGTTGTTGTTGGTTGGGGTTTGTCCATTTTCCCCTTGTTCCATTATCTGTTTTTGCTATAGCAACTGCTACCCTCAGGTCCATACTTCTAAAACCCAACAGAAAACAATCATAGACGTTGACATCAGCAACCAAGGGACTGTGAATGGAAATGGTGGAATTGGAATGACAGGTAAGTTAGCCAGGTGAGACTGTAAGAGTCACATTTCCTATGGTCGGTCTTTTCATTCTGATGGTTTGAAGCACACAGACCATATCTCCTGGTTGTAAGTCAGTCTAGATTGGGCCTGTGAGACCCTTACAGAGGGTGGGGGGAGACCATGCCTGGGTGTGGAGTCCTGCAGTGCCTTTTACAACCCCTCCGTGCTTTACAGGACGACAATCTACAGAGCTCTCCCAAAGTTACAACAACTAAACGGAGGGTTTCCTACGCTTTTTGGTTTGGTAAGAGATGCCGTTTTGATTTCGCTTGAGATATTCTCACCATGAAGCTCTGATATCAGAGCCTATGTATTTCAAGTGTCGGTAGCGTTCCCAACAAATGACATGTCTATATTAGGGAATGAATGGTCGGCACTCAAAAATGCGGTAAGATGTTTTGCTTTGACTACAAACTACCACTTTGACTACAAACTACCACTTAGTCCATATGTGTCCTGCAAAGAAAAGGCACACAGCTCGTAGGCAGCGAAGTTAGCAGTTCTCGCACAAAGTGGCATATTCTCCAGGAATGTCTGTAAACAAGTTTACATTACATTCATGTCTTTTTTTGCGGGGAGGGCGAGATGTTTGTGCAAGGTGTCGTGGTAATTTCCTGTATTACTAAATGATGAGAGAGCAAACCACACACATGTCAGAGGTATATTTTAAAGACCATCATTAATTATATGAGCTTCACCATAGCCCTTTGACTCTCAGATCAATTCAGTGTCTATAAATTAATTCTCTGAGAGTGCTTACAAAACAGTTCTTAGTATCTTTTAAAGCCAAGATACACCCCTCTCAACTCACATGACGAACCACAGATCTTAGGAACATTACAAAGGGCCTTTTACTTGAAAGAGGAGTATCCCATAGCCAGATAGCATTAGCTATAAATTATCGTTTGGTTTGGTCTCTTTAGACGAGGTTCTAATCTCGTTCTTGGTACCACTTAGGACCAAAACATTACCTCATCCAATGGCATATATCAATTGTCAATTCTAGATACTCCCATCTCAAATACACCCCCTTTCTGGATAAGCTCAGAGAGGGGAGTGAGCCTCTAGGTCATATACTATGAAAGATAAATTCAACACAGCAGAGGGGTAATACAATGATTCCAGACACTGCCATACTCCTCCCCCCAATGGGAAAAGAAGGGAGTGACTGGAGTACAGACATAGTGGAGCCCTTCACATGGTTTCACAGATGATTTACATATTACCAGACATGTAAAAGACAAGCCTGACCTCTCCCCTCTCTGGGCCCCAAGTGACTTTTCCCTAGAGAAAAAGGAAAATGCAACTGCCAACAGTATAGTCCAAAAGAAGACATTCTAATGACAAGCAAAAAGATAAGTAAAACATCTTATTTATATATGTTACCTAACTAATTCTAATTCTGATACGACAAAGGATGCTTGTACAGTTACAGGGTGACATATCAAAAAAGAAAACCTCTCAGAAAGCCCTGCCAAAACATTACTGCATTCTCACTTGGCCCAAGGCCTGAGTTTTCAGTGGTCTGTCTGTTACTAATCAAAACCAATTGGAGGGAGTCTTTCCCAGCTTAAAGAGATAGAGTGTAAGGAAAAGAGAGAGAAAGAGAGAGAGAGAGTAGAGTGTGGCTTGAGAGAGGGAGGGTGATTTGAGAGGAAGTTGTCTTAACTCTGTGAAAAGAGGAGTAAGGAAGTAGGATAAACAGCTGAGACGATCTGGTTGGCGTGGAGAAACTTGGAGGAGCTGTGAGAGAACCAGAGAGAAACAGCTGAGACGATCTGGTTGGCGTGGAGAGCCTTGGAGGAGCTGTGAGAGAACCAGAGAGAAACAGCTGAGACGATCTGGTTGGCGTGGAGAGCCTTGGAGGAGCTGTGAGAGAACCAGAGAGAAACAGCTGAGACGATCTGGTTGGCGTGGAGAGCCTTGGAGGAGCTGTGAGAGAACCAGAGAGAAACAGCTGAGACGATCTGGTTGACGTGGAGAGCCTTGGAGGAGCTGTGAGAGAACCAGAGAGAAACAGCTGAGACGATCTGGTTGGCGTGGAGAGCCTTGGAGGAGCTGTGAGAGAACCAGAGAGAAACAGCTGAGACGATCTGGTTGGCGTGGAGAGCCTTGGAGGAGCTGTGAGAGAACCAGAGAGAAACAGCTGAGACGATCTGGTTGGCGTGGAGAGCCTTGGAGGAGCTGTGAGAGAACCAGAGAGAAACAGCTGAGATGATCTGGTTGGCGTGGAGAGCCTTGGAGGAGCTGTGAGAGAACCAGAGAGAAACAGCTGAGACAATCTGGTTGGCGTGGAGAGCCTTGGAGGAGCTGTGAGAGAACCAGAGAGAAACAGCTGAGACGATCTGGTTGGCGTGGAGAGCCTTGGAGGAGCTGTGAGAGAACCAGAGAGAAACAGCTGAGACGATCTGGTTGGCGTGGAGAGCCTTGGAGGAGCTGTGAGAGAACCAGAGAGAAACACAGTGACTGAGATTCCCTGTCAATCCAGCCAGGAGGCGGAGAAGAGAAGAGGTGGGATTGGACGGAGGGAGAGGAGGAGAGTGAGAGAACCTCTCTCTCTGCCTGTCTGCCTTTCTGCCTGTCTCCTTCATCACTGAGGTACGACATAGGCCAACAACATTGTCCCATCAAAGTAAACAATTATTTAAGATTAGGGTTAAGGTTAAGATTTCATTAAAGTGGTTAAGCCGCTTGGCATTTTTCAAACCAAAAACAAAAACTGTGTTACGGATTTATTATTATGCTTATTATGTAGGCCCTTCAGGCAGCCTCTTCCCCTCTGACATTCCCAGACAGTGAATGTGGCTATCCAGAGGCTCGCAGCAAGAGACACACAAACACACACAGACACATTCACAAGCTGGATGGTGAGACATGCTAATAGTTCTGTTATGAATGGGTTAGAGTCATGTGACGCACAGTGGTTTCTTGACGACCTCGTCCCTGATGTGGACAAATTGTCCCGGGGCGTTGTTGGTCCTCAGCTTTAGCTTAGCATCCCTGAGGTGAAAGACTCAAAGCGCACTGAGCCAAATACCTCACACACTGTTTATACACCATTAACACCATTAACCTTAGTGCCTACTAGCCTGTCAAATACCTTGCACTGTTACACCATTATCCACGGTATTAGCTCGCCCTGTCAAATGCCAAATACCTTGCACTGTTTGTACACCATTAGCCAAAGTGCTAGCCTGTCTGGAACTACCTAAGGCTGTTAGTACATAGTTAGCGGAAGTGCCAGCCTGATGGCAACAACCAAATATCAAATACCTGAGACTGTTTAAAGATACACTTGTTCTTAATGCAACCGCTGTGTCAGATTTCAAAAAAACTTTACGTAAAAAGCACACCATGCAATAATCTGAGACGGCGCTCAAAAATAACAAAATTTCTCCGCCATGTAGGAGTCAACAGAAATACGAAATTACATCATAAATATTCCCTTACCTTTGATGATCTTCATCAGAATGAACTCCCAGGAATCCTAGTTCCACAATAAATTGTTGTTTTGTTCGATAATGTCCATTACTTATGTCTAAGTAGCTACTTTTGCTAGCATGTTTAGTGCCCATGTCCAAACGCTCGCGCAGATGCTGGCGAACTGGGACAAAACCTTCAAAAAGTTATATAACAGGTTGAATAAACTGGTCAAACTAAGTAGAGAATCAATCTTCAGGATGTTGTTATCATATATATCCAATAACGTTCCAACCGGAGAATTCATTTGTGTCTCTAAAAGTTATGGAAAGCAAGACGATATCGTTTGGAACGCGCATGACCAGGAACTTGCATTCTGCCAGCCCAATGACTGAAACACCTCCCAGCCGGCCCCACATCATACTAGAGGCTTCATTCCATGTTCTACAGACTGTTGACATCTAGTGGAAGGCGTAGGAAGTGCAAACAGATCCATATCTTACAGGGAATTGAATAGGCGATGAGTTGAACATTGACCAGTCTCAGAATTCTCACTTCCTGTTTGGATTTTTCTCAGGTTTTTGCCTGCCATATGAGTTACGTTATACTCACAGACATCATTCAAACAGTTTTAAAAACTTCAGAGTGTTTTATATCCAATAGTAATAATTATATGCATATATTAGCATCAGTGACAGAGTAGGAGGCAGTTCACTATGGGCACGCAATTCATCCAAAAGTGAAAATGCTGCCCCCTATCACAAAGAAGTTAAGGTCAACAAAGTCAAGGTATTGGAGTGGCCATCACACAGCCCTGACCTAGACAATATGTGGGCAGAACTGAAAAAGTGTGTGCGAGCAAGGAGGCCTACAAATCTGACTCAGTTACACCAGCTCTGTCAGGGGGAATGGGCCAAAATTCACCTAAATTATTGTGGGAAGCTTGTGGAAGGCTACCCAAAACGTTTCACCCAAGTTAAACAAATTATAGGCAATGCTACCAAATACTTATTGAGTGTATGTAAACTTCTGACCCACTCGGAATGTGATGAAAGAAATAAAATATGAAATAAATCATTCTCTCTACTATTATTCTGACATTTCACATTCTTAAAATAAAGTGGTGACCTAAGACCGGGAATTTTTACTAGGATTAAATGTCAGGAATTGTGAAAAAACAAGTTTAAATGTATTTGGCTGAGGTGTATGTAAACTTCCGACACTCCGTTCAAAATTTTGCGATCACTTACAAATGTCCTTGTTTTTGAAAAAAAAGCACATTTTTTTGTCCATTAAAATAACATCAAATTGACCAGAAATACAGTGTAGACATTGTTAATGTTGTAAATTGATTTTGTACCTGGAAACGGCAGATTTTTAATTGGAATATCTACATAGGCGTACAGAAGCCCATTATCAGCAACCATCACTCCTGTGTTCCAATGGCACGTTGTGTTAGCTAATCCAAGTTTATAATTTTAAAAGTATAATTGATCATTGGAAAACCCTTTGGCAATTATGTTAGCACAGCTGAAAGCTGTTATTCTGATTAAAGAAGCAATAAAACTGTTCTTATTTAGTCTAGTTGAGTGTCTGGAGCATCAGCATTTGTGGGTTTGATTACAGGCTAGACTGAAACTTCTCAGTCTTTTCTTGTTCTGAGAAATTAAGGCTATTCCATGCGAGAAATTGCCAAGAAACTGAAGATGTCGTACAACGCTGTGTACTAATCCCGTCACAGAACAGCGCAAATTGGCTCTAACCAGAACAGAACAAGGATTGGGAGCAACTGAGCAAGAGGACAAGTGTATTAGAGGGTCTAGTTTGAGAAACAGATGCCTCACAAGTCCTCAAATGGCAGCTTCATTAAAAGGTACTCGCAAAACACCAGTCTCAACGTCGACAGTGAAGAGGCGACTCCGGGATGCTGGCCTTCTAGGCAGAGTTCCTCTGTCCAGTGTCTGTGTTCTTTTGCCCATCTTAATCTTTAATTTTTATTGGCCAGTCTGACATATGGCTTTTTCTTTGCAACTCTGCCCAGAAGGCCAGCATCCCGGAATCGCATCTTCACCGTTGATGTTGAGACTGGTGTTTTGCATATGTCTTCACATGTGACTCCTTAAAGCGATGGGTGGGGCTAAGGCTTAAGAGGGTGTGAACGATGCTGAATGGGTGTAGACAAAGAAGATATTCAAGGACTTTTTCTCAAAAGGGGGGTTACAAGTTTAGCAATTTTCATGGCAGAGTTACTATCCCATTGTTCCTCAACTGCAGTGTATGATAAAATATTTTGTAGCTCTTAGTCTTTAATTTTTTCCAATGTAAGAAACACCATTTAACATTTTGCTACATAACACCGAATCGAGGCGGTCGGTCACATATCTCCTAGATTCAACACTTCTAAACCTTATTCATTCTGATTAATTTCTTTACTGTGTTTTGGGGGAATTTCTGACTGTGTTATTCAATGCGTTTCTATGGGCTATAATAGTAAAGCCCAAATTCAATATTTTATTAAAAACAATATATACCTAAAGGGGTCTAAATATTCAAAATCAAATAGCTAAATGATCCAATGTATAACCATCTTAAAACAATTCCATATGTTAGCTTAGACTTTTACATCTTCTCTTTTCAGACAGTGAAAAGCTCAATTAATAGCGATAAAATAGAAAAGTACATTTTATGTCTCCTTGAATATTGAATGCCACAGCTCAGTTTCAGAATGTCATAGAGAGTAACCGAAATACACTGAGTGTACAAAACATTAGAAGTGTACAACACATGATGCTCTTTCCATGACATACTGTAGACTGACCAGCTGAAAGACACTTAATGTTAGGAAGGTGATCTTAATGTTTGGTATACTTAGTGTATCTCTCCATAGGCCTATTTAATGACAGTCTGCAAAACACTGAAGCTGAACAGTACAAAACTACCTCTATCGTGCTCCAGTCTGGTAAGTTCAACTATCATATCATTATAGTCTGATAAGATGTTACAACAACAGTGGTGGTATCAGATATAGGGCCTAGTGCACAATCATTGTGAAAAGTGCAAAAAAATACAGTAAACATTGTAATCTCTGTGTGATTTCATTTGGTAACACTTGTTCTGTATAGTCCATCCATTTCCACTGGCCTTTAATATTAGGGCCAAATTGTAGTTTTTTATTTGACCTTTATTTAACTAGGCAAGTCAGTTAAGAACAAATTCTTATTTACAATGACGGCCTACACCGGCCAAACTCGGACGACGCTAAGCCAGTTGTGCATCGCCCTATGGGACTCAGAGTCACATCTTTCACATTTTATAGGTTTTTCTAAGTAGAAGGCAGCACGTAGTTAAGCATTGCTACAGAACGCTTTATTTAATCGCAAAAATATAAAGCTAACAATAGGTTTTCTTTCTGCTCTTCTCTTTCACAACGGGTATGGAACACCCTCACTCAATTCCAGCCCGGTTTTAACCAAACAAGTCCTTCACAGACACAGATGTATTTAAGGAGTGAATGGTGACAGTATTGGAGGGTTTGGTATACCGACAAATCTATGAATAGCATAATTGCGTCTGTCAAACAGGTAGGCCTGCCTCTTCTTTTCTGAATAGGAAGAAATAAGCTCCAACAAAGCGCTCATGTTGTTTGAATTGTCTGAGAACGTACAGTGTTATAGGTTTAGGGAAGACTTCACACCTTAACCAGTGGTTTGAGCAGACAGCAACCTCCAGGAAGAGACACAACAGCAGATAGACACCATGATGAGTGTGTGGGTATGTAGCAGACAGCAACCTCCAGGAAGAGACACAACAGCAGATAGACACCATGATGAGTGTGTGGGTATGTAGCAGACAGCAACCTCCAGGAAGAGACACATAGCAGATAGACACCATGATGAGTGTGTGGGTATGTAGCAGACAGCAACCTCCAGGAAGAGACACAACAGCAGATAGACACCATGATGAGTGTGTGGGTATGTAGCAGACAGCAACCTCCAGGAAGAGACACAACAGCAGATAGACACCATGATGAGTGTGTGGATATGTAGCAGTCAGCAACCTCCAGGAAGAGACACATAGCAGATAGACACCATGATGAGTGTGTGGGTATGTAGCAGACAGCAACCTCCAGGAAGAGACACAACAGCAGATAGACACCATGATGAGTGTGTGGGTATGTAGCAGACAGTAACCTGTAGGAAGAGACGCAACAGCAGATAGACACCATGATGAGTGTGTGGGTATGTAGCAGACAGTAACCTGTAGGAAGAGACACAACAGCAGATAGACACCATGATGAGTGTGTGGGTATGTAGCAGACAGCATCCTCCAGGAAGAGACACAACAGCAGATAGACACCATGATGAGTGTGTGGGTATGTAGCAGACAGCAACCTCCAGGAAGAGACACAACAGCAGATAGACACCATGATGAGTGTGTGGGTATGTAGCAGACAGTAACCTGTAGGAAGAGACGCAACAGCAGATAGACACCATGATGAGTGTGTGGGTATGTAGCAGACAGTAACCTGTAGGAAGAGACACAACAGCAGATAGACACCATGATGAGTGTGTGGGTATGTAGCAGACAGCATCCTCCAGGAAGAGACACAACAGCAGATAGACACCATGATGAGTGTGTGGATATGTAGCAGACAGCAACCTCCAGGAAGAGACACAACAGCAGATAGACACCATGATGAGTGTGTGGGTATGTAGCAGACAGCACCCTCCAGGAAGAGACACAACAGCAGATAGACACCATGATGAGTGTGTGGGTATGTAGCAGACAGCAACCTCCAGGAAGAGACACAACAGCAGATAGACACCATGATGAGTGTGTGGGTATGTAGCAGACAGCACCCTCCAGGAAGAGACACAACAGCAGATAGACACCATGATGAGTGTGTGGGTATGTAGCAGACAGCAACCTCCAGGAAGAGACACAACAGCAGATAGACACCATGATGAGTGTGTGGGTATGTAGCAGACAGCATCCTCCAGGAAGAGACACAACAGCAGATAGACACCATGATGAGTGTGTGGATATGTAGCAGACAGCAACCTCCAGGAAGAGACACAACAGCAGATAGACACCATGATGAGTGTGTGGGTATGTAGCAGACAGCAACCTCCAGGAAGAGACACATAGCAGATAGACACCATGATGAGTGTGTGGGTATGTAGCAGACAGCAACCTCCAGGAAGAGACACAACAGCAGATAGACACCATGATGAGTGTGTGGGTATGTAGCAGACAGCAACCTCCAGGAAGAGACACAACAGCAGATAGACACCATGATGAGTGTGTGGATATGTAGCAGACAGCAACCTCCAGGAAGAGACACAACAGCAGATAGACACCATGATGAGTGTGTGGGTATGTAGCAGACAGCAACCTCCAGGAAGAGACACAACAGCAGATAGACACCATGATGAGTGTGTGGGTATGTAGCAGACAGCAACCTCCAGGAAGAGACACAACAGCAGATAGACACCATGATGAGTGTGTGGATATGTAGCAGACAGCAACCTCCAGGAAGAGACACAACAGCAGATAGACACCATGATGAGTGTGTGGATATGTAGTAGACAGCAACCTCCAGGAAGAGACACAACAGCAGATAGACACCATGATGAGTGTGTGGATATGTAGCAGACAGCAACCTCCAGGAAGAGACACAACAGCAGATAGACACCATGATGAATGTGTGGATATGTAGCAGACAGCAACCTCCAGGAAGAGACACAACAGCAGATAGACACCATGATGAGTGTGTGGATATGTAGCAGACAGCAACCTCCAGGAAGAGACACAACAGCAGATAGACACCATGATGAGTGTGTGGATATGTAACAGACAGCAACCTCCAGGAAGAGACACAACAGCAGATAGACACCATGATGAGTGTGTGGGTATGTAGCAGACAGCAACCTCCAGGAAGAGACACAACAGCAGATAGACACCATGATGAGTGTGTGGATATGTAGCAGACAGCAACCTCCAGGAAGAGACACAACAGCAGATAGACACCATGATGAGTGTGTGGGTATGTAGCAGACAGCAACCTCCAGGAAGAGACGCAACAGCAGATAGACACCATGATGAGTGTGTGGATATGTAGCAGACAGCAACCTCCAGGAAGAGACACAACAGCAGATAGACACCATGATGAGTGTGTGGGTATGTAGCAGACAGCAACCTCCAGGAAGAGACACTACAGCAGATAAACACCATGATGAGTGTGTGGGTATGTAGTAGACAGCAACCTCCAGGAAGAGACACATAGCAGATAGACACCATGATGAGTGTGTGGATATGTAGTAGACAGCAACCTCCAGGAAGAGACACATAGCAGATAGACACCATGATGAGTGTGTGGGTATGTAGCAGACAGGTCCACTGGTGCATCGTGTTTTCATTGGTCACCTACAAGTTGTCCCTTGTTTAGTGAAGGCTGTGAGTCATTATCACAATTCATTAGCATCATTGTGTGTGTGTGTGTGTGTGTGCCCTCTCAGTACTGTTCTGCCCTCTGTGTGTGTCCAGGTCACACTGTTTTAATGGAAACATTTTGTGTTCCACCGTGCACATCTGTTTGAAACATTCAGTATGATTCAAGATAGAATTGAAGTGATCATATATTTTAGTAGATAAAAGACTGGACTCAGTGAATTCACATATAGATCATATAGCATTACTGAGGCTTTGACACCCCAGCCTTCAAACTGAGGTCACGTTATGGGTTGCACTCTGTGGCCAGCAACCTATTTATTTATACATCACCAATGGCCCTATGCCATATAGGGGCCATTTTTAAATCTATTCTGTTATTCAGAAGTGTGTGTTGGAAATCTAATCCTGCATCTTTCTCATAGGTTTAAAAGGGGACTTTGTATGTGTGTGTGTGTGTGTGTGTGTGTGTGTGTGTGTGTGTGTGTGTGTGTGTGTGTGTGTGTGTGTGTGTGTGTGTGTGTGTGTGTGTGTGTGTGTGTGTGTGTGTGTTTGAACTGTTTTAACGATCCAATCACATTCAAGCAGGAAGCTGTTAGACCTGCTAGGACATTGTTCCTTCATTACTTAACCCTTTGACTACAATGGTCGTGCCCCGCCGAAATCTAATTAACATAATTAAGAAATCCCCATCAAAATCTGTTTGTTTTAACTAGAGATCTGTGTTTTTTTGCATGGGCTGCGTCTCAATCCATCTCTTCCGCCGATATCACACTTCCACATCTCTGGTGAAACGTGGCAGAGTTAGAGGGGTGTTTTTCAGACCATGATACGTCCCAAAAATCGGTCTTCTCACAAAAACGCCTATCAACTATTATAACCACTCTATTGAAAGCTGAGACTCTCTAAAGAACACGATGGTTTCCTACATTATAAACTATTATAACCACTCTATTGAAAGCTGAGACTCTCTAAAGAACACGATGGTTTCCTCCATTATAAACTATTATAACCACTCTATTGAAAGATGAGACTCTAAAGAACACGATGGTTTCCTACATTATAAACTATTATAACCACTCTATTGAAAGATGAGACTCTAAAGAACACGATGGTTTCCTACATTATAAACTATTATAACCACTCTATTGAAAGCTGAGACTCTCTAAAGAACACGATGGTTTCCTACATTATAAACTATTATAACCACTCTATTGAAAGATGAGACTCTAAAGAACACGATGGTTTCCTACATTATAAACTATTATAACCACTCTATTGAAAGCTGAGACTCTCTAAAGAACACGATGGTTTCCTCCATTATAAACTATTATAACCACTCTATTGAAAGCTGAGACTCTCTAAAGAACACGATGGTTTCCTACATTATAAACTATTATAACCACTCTATTGAAAGCTGAGACTCTCTAAAGAACACGATGGTTTCCTCCATTATAAACTATTATAACCACTCTATTGAAAGCTGAGACTCTCTAAAGAACACGATGGTTTCCTACATTATAAACTATTATAACCACTCTATTGAAAGCTGAGACTCTCTAAAGAACACGATGGTTTCCTCCATTATAAACTATTATAACCACTCTATTGAAAGATGAGACTCTCTAAAGAACACGATGGTTTCCTACATTATAAACTATTATAACTACTCTATTGAAAGATGAGACTCTCTAAAGAACACGATGGTTTCCTCCATTATAAACTATTATAACCACTCTATTGAAAGCTGAGACTCTCTAAAGAACACGATGGTTTCCTCCATTATAAACTATTATAACCACTCTATTGAAAGCTGAGACTCTCTAAAGAACACGATGGTTTCCTACATTATAAACTATTATAACCACTCTATTGAAAGATGAGACTCTCTAAAGAACACGATGGTTTCCTCCATTATAAACTATTATAACCACTCTATTGAAAGCTGAGACTCTCTAAAGAACACGATGGTTTCCTCCATTATAAACTATTATAACCACTCTATTGAAAGCTGAGACTCTCTAAAGAACACGATGGTTTCCTACATTATAAACTATTATAACCACTCTATTGAAAGATGAGACTCTCTAAAGAACACGATGGTTTCCTACATTATAAACTATTATAACCACTCTATTGAAAGCTGAGACTCTCTAAAGAACACGATGGTTTCCTCCATTATAAACTATTATAACCACTCTATTGAAAGATGAGACTCTCTAAAGAACACGATGGTTTCCTACATTATAAACTATTATAACCACTCTATTGAAAGCTGAGACTCTCTAAAGAACACGATGGTTTCCTACATTATAAACTATTATAACCACTCTATTGAAAGCTGAGACTCTCTAAAGAACACGATGGTTTCCTCCATTATAAACTATTATAACCACTCTATTGAAAGATGAGACTCTAAAGAACACGATGGTTTCCTACATTATAAACTATTATAACCACTCTATTGAAAGCTGAGACTCTCTAAAGAACACGATGGTTTCCTACATTATAAACTATTATAACCACTCTATTGAAAGATGAGACTCTCTAAAGAACACGATGGTTTCCTCCATTATAAACTATTATAACCACTCTATTGAAAGATGAGACTCTAAAGAACACGATGGTTTCCTACATTATAAACTATTATAACCACTCTATTGAAAGCTGAGACTCTCTAAAGAACACGATGGTTTCCTACATTATAAACTATTATAACCACTCTATTGAAAGCTGAGACTCTCTAAAGAACACGATGGTTTCCTACATTATAAACTATTATAACCACTCTATTGAAAGCTGAGACTCTCTAAAGAACACAATGGTTTCCTACATTATAAACTATTATAACCACTCTATTGAAAGCTGAGACTCTCTAAAGAACACGATGGTTTCCTCCATTATAAACTATTTTAACCACTCTATTGAAAGCTGAGACTCTCTAAAGAACACGATGGTTTCCTCCATTATAAACTATTATAACCACTCTATTGAAAGCTGAGACTCTCTAAAGAACTCGATGGTTTCCTCCGTTATAAACTATTATAACCACTCTATTGAAAGCTGAGACTCTCTAAAGAACACGATGGTTTCCTCCATTATAAACTATTATAACCACTCTATTGAAAGATGAGACTCTAAAGAACACGATGGTTTCCTACATTATAAACTATTATAACCACTCTATTGAAAGCTGAGACTCTCTAAAGAACACGATGGTTTCCTCCATTATAAACTATTATAACCACTCTATTGAAAGATGAGACTCTCTAAAGAACACGATGGTTTCCTACATTATAAACTATTATAACCACTCTATTGAAAGCTGAGACTCTCTAAAGAACTCGATGGTTTCCTCCGTTATAAACTATTATAACCACTCTATTGAAAGCTGAGACTCTCTAAAGAACACGATGGTTTCCTCCATTATAAACTATTATAACCACTCTATTGAAAGATGAGACTCTCTAAAGAACACGATGGTTTCCTACATTATAAACTATTATAACCACTCTATTGAAAGCTGAGACTCTCTAAAGAACACGATGGTTTCCTACATTATAAACTATTATAACCACTCTATTGAAAGCTGAGACTCTCTAAAGAACACGATGGTTTCCTCCATTATAAACTATTATAACCACTCTATTGAAAGATGAGACTCTAAAGAACACGATGGTTTCCTACATTATAAACTATTATAACCACTCTATTGAAAGCTGAGACTCTCTAAAGAACACGATGGTTTCCTCCATTATAAACTATTATAACCACTCTATTGAAAGATGAGACTCTCTAAAGAACACGATGGTTTCCTCCATTATAAACTATTATAACCACTCTATTGAAAGCTGAGACTCTCTAAAGAACACGATGGTTTCCTCCATTATAAACTATTATAACCACTCTATTGAAAGCGGAGACTCTCTAAAGAACACGATGGTTTCCTACATTATAAACTATTATAACCACTCTATTGAAAGCTGAGACTCTCTAAAGAACACGATGGTTTCCTCCATTATAAACTATTATAACCACTCTATTGAAAGATGAGACTCTAAAGAACACGATGGTTTCCTACATTATAAACTATTATAACCACTCTATTGAAAGCTGAGACTCTCTAAAGAACACGATGGTTTCCTCCATTATAAACTATTATAACCACTCTATTGAAAGATGAGACTCTCTAAAGAACACGATGGTTTCCTACATTATAAACTATTATAACCACTCTATTGAAAGCTGAGACTCTCTAAAGAACTCGATGGTTTCCTCCATTTATAACTATTATAACCACTCTATTGAAAGCTGAGACTCTCTAAAGAACACGATGGTTTCCTCCATTATAAACTATTATAACCACTCTATTGAAAGATGAGGACTCTCTAAAGAACACGATGGTTTCCTACATTATCAACTATTATAACCACTCTATTGAAAGCTGAGACTCTCTAAAGAACACGATGGTTTCCTACATTATAAACTATTATAACCACTCTATTGAAAGCTGAGACTCTCTAAAGAACACGATGGTTTCCTCCATTATAAACTATTATAACCACTCTATTGAAAGATGAGTCTCTAAAGAACACGATGGTTTCCTACATTATAAACTATTATAACCACTCTATTGAAAGCTGAGACTCTCTAAAGAACACGATGGTTTCCTACATTATAAACTATTATAACCACTCTATTGAAAGATGAGACTCTCTAAAGAACACGATGGTTTCCTCCATTATAAACTATTATAACCACTCTATTGAAAGATGAGACTCTCTAAAGAACACGATGGTTTCCTCCATTATAAATTATTATAACCACTCTATTGAAAGCTGAGACTCTCTAAATAACACGATTTTCTCCCATTTAAAACTTATAACCACTGCACTCTATTGAAAGCTGAGACTCTCTAAAGACACGATGGTTTCCTCCATTATAAACTATTATACCACTCTATTGAAAGATGAGACTCTAAAGAACACGATGGTTCCACATTATAAACTATTATAACCACTCTATTGAAAGCTGAGACTCTCTAAAGAAACGATGGTTTCCTCCATTATAAACTATTAACCACTCTATTGAAGATGAGACTCTCTAAAGAACACGATGGTTTCCTACATTATAAACTATTATAACCCTCTATGAAAGCTGAGACTCTCTAAAGAACCGAGTTGTTTCCTCCTTATAAACTATTATAACCACTCTATTGAAAGCTGAGACTCTCTAAAGAACAGATGGTTTCCTCCATTATAAACTATTATAACCACTCTATTGAAATGAGACTCTCTAAAGAACACGATGGTTTCCTACATTATAAACTATTATAACCACTCTATTGAAAGCTGAGACCTCTAAAGAACACGATGGTTTCCTCACATTATAAACTATTATAACCACTCTATTGAAAGCTGAGACTCTCTAAAGAACACGATGGTTTCCTCCATTATAAACTATTATACCACTCTATTGAAAGATGAGACTCTAAAGAACACGATGTTTCCTACATTATAAACTATTATAACCACTCTATTGAAAGCTGAGACTCTCTAAAGAACACGATGGTTTCCTCCATTATAAACTATTATAACCACTCTATTGAAAGATGAGACTCTCTAAAGAACACGATGGTTTCCTCCATTATAAACTATTATAACCACTCTATTGAAAGCTGAGACTCTCTAAAGAACACGATGGTTTCCTCCATTAATAACTATTATAACCACTCTATTGAAAGCTGAGACTCTCTAAAGAACACGATGGTTTCCTACATTATAAACTATTATAACCACTCTATTGAAAGCTGAGACTCTCTAAAGAACACGATGGTTTCCTCCATTATAAACTATTATAACCACTCTATTGAAAGATGAGACTCTAAAGAACCCGATGGTTTCCTACATTTAAACTATTA
>NC_052314.1:64212890-64272890 GCF_016432855.1 Salvelinus namaycush
TGTTTTTCTATCCACAATCCAGACTACAATAAATGATTTCCTAAAGAAAATCAAATCCAAACCTGGCCAAAAGAGCACTCTTCCTTGGCTCAATGGATAAATCTGGAAATTGATGAAAGAACAAGATTATGGTCTAAAAACAGCCCTAAAATCCAAATTAGAGCATGACAGACATAGGTTTACCATGTTGAGAAATAAGGTGATGACAGAAATCAGACAGGCCAAGGCAAACTTTTTTATTAACATAATTGGTGAAGCAAAGGGAAATTCTAAATTGATCTGGGAGAATCTAAAAAAATTAACAGGGAAAGACCATAGTAATACTGCAAAAAGACTAGAAATCATGGTGAATAACAATCTAACACAGGATGCCGTTCGAAATAGCAATAGCCTTCAATTCCTACTTTATTGACTCTGTCAGGGTACTGACACAGAACTCCTCCACTGGTTTCTTGGGCTCAGTGCTAGTGAATGACGCTCAACCTGTCTTCATCATAAGGGAGGTTTCTGAGTCAAAGGTGATCAAGGTGATTAGCTCACTAAAGAACTCTAAAGCCAAAGATATGTTTGGGCTGGACTCCACCTTTCTTAAAAACTACAAAGAGTCACTCATTGGCCCCATCATTGGCATCATACTTTATTCCAACCTCTCTTTTAAAAAGCATGTGAAAAAGGTAATTCAAATGACCAAATTCAACCTAGCTAATTTCCGATTTATACGAAATTGTTTGACTACAGAGGAAGCAAAACTGTACTTCAAATCTATGATAACTCCCCCACTTAACATACTGCTTGACTAGTTGGGCCCAAGCTTGCTGTAAAACATTAAAACCTATTCAGTCTGTCTACAAACAGGCTCTCAAAGTGCTTGATAGGAATCATCACTGTTACATCCTCAGAAAGCATGAGCTCCTGAGTTGGGAAAATCTTGTAAAATACACCGACGCATGTCTTGTATTCAAGATCCTAAATGGCCTGGCTCCCCCTCCACTCAGTATTTTTGTTAAACAGAAAACCCAAACATATGGCAGCAAATCCACAAGGTCTGCCATGAGAGGTGACTGTATAGTTCCCTTAAGCAAAAGCACCTTTAGTAAATCCGCTTTCTCTGTGAGAGCTTCCCATGTCTGGAATACACTGCCATCAAACACACATAACTGCACCACATATCACACTTTCACAAAATTCATGAAGACATGGATAAAGGTCAACCAGATTTGTGAACATAATCCCTAGCTGTGTATTGCCGCTTTCCATGTTGTCTGTTGTCTGTAGCTTGTGAGGTATGGAAACACTTTGTTGCTTTTATGGATTTTGTCTTGTTGCTTTTTGTTCTATGTTGCTCTGTCTGTATGCTATGTCTTGCTTGTCCTATGTTGCTCTGTGTGTGCTCCCTGCTCAATGAATGTCTATATTGTAATTGTTTTTAATAACCTGCCCAGGGACTGCAGTTGAAAAATTAGCCAGCTGGCTAAAACCGGCACTTTTACTGAAACTTTGATTTATGTGCACTGTCCCTGTAAAAATAAAATAAACTCAAATACAGGTACAGACTGTGTGTGGAAAAAGACTGAGACTCTCTCCTATACAGCCCAACATTGCAGAGTTATATGCATACTTTCAAGCACACCCTTCTCATTAACCTGTAGTGAGTTATTCACAATTTTCAATGAAAAAACAAAGTTTTATATGTAAGATGGCTAAATAAAGAGCAAAATGATTGATTATTATTATATTTTTATTTGTGCCCTGGTCCTATAAGAGCTCTTTGTCACTTCCCACGAGCCGGGTTGTGAGAAAAACTCACTCATTCTTATGTTTAATAAATGTATAGTGTGTGTGTGGCAGGCGTACGATGCTGGCATAAAACAACATTTGAGAGTGCACTGACCCTGGTGCTAGACGGGGTACGCAGCTGGAGGTTGAATGTTTTAAGGGGTACGGGACTATGAAAAGTTTGGGAACCACTGGTCTAGAATGTCATTGTACGGTGTTGCGTTAAGATGTCCCTTCACTGGAACTAACGGGTCTAGCCCGAACTATGAAAAACAGCCCCAGATCATTACTCCTCCTCTACCAAACTTTACAGTTGGCACTCTGCATTGGGGCAGGTAGCGTTCTCCTAGCATCCGCCAAACCCAGATTCGTCCGTCGGACTGCCAGATGGTGAAACGTGATTCATCACTCCAGAGAACGCGTTTCCACTGTTCCAGAGTTTAATGGAGGCCAGCTTTATACCACTCCAGCCGATGCTTGGCATTTGCACATGGTGATCTTAGTCTCGTGTGCGGCTGCTCGGCCATGGAAACCCATTTAATGAAGCTCCTGATGAACAGTTCTTGTGCTGACGTTGCTTCCTGAGGCAGTTTGGAACTCAGTAGTGAGTGTTGCAACCGAGGACAGACGCTTCAGCACGCTTCAGCACTCGGCATTCCCATTTTCTGAGCTTGTGTTGCCTACCACTTCGTGGCCGAGCTGTTGTTGCTCCTAGACGTTTCCACTTCACAATAACAGCACTTACAGTTGACCGGAGCAGCTGTAGCAGGGCAGAAATTTGACGAACTGACTTGTTGAAAAGGTGGCATCCTGTGACGGTGCCACGTTGAAAGTCACTGAGCTCTCCAGTAAGGCCATTTTACTGCCAATGTTTGTCTATGGCGATTGCATGGCAGTGTGCTCGATTTTATATACCTGTCAGCAACGGGTGTGGCTGAAATAGCCGAATCCTCTCATTTGAAGGGGTGTCCATACTTTTGTATATATAGTGTACGTATACATCGAATTTGTATGCGGTGAGTCATGACTTACAAGAATAATATCGTAATGAGTGCCTATAAGGTTGTGCTAGTATATGGTGCTCGTATGTGACTTACTGACTCCGTTTCTGGCTTCGTTCACCTCCTCCCCATATGCTTTAGCCTCAGCAAACCTACACAGAAACACAGATATCAGTAGGCAAAAATCTCCTGCAAAACCCTGTTTCTCTCTCTGTACATGAGCCATGTCAGGTTAAAGGGATAGTTCATGAGAAGTCCTCATAAGGATAGTAAAACATAGTAGGGACATTTCGCCGGTCCCTATAAGGAAAAAGTATATTTTAGGTTTAGGGTTAGGGTTACAATTAGGGTTAGGGTTACAATTAGGGTTAGGGCTTAGGAGTTGGGGTTTCTGGGTTAAGGTTAGGTTTGGGGTTAAGGTTAGGGTTAGGTTAAGAGTTAGGCTTAGTGTTAGGCATTAGGGAAAAAAGGATTTTGAATGGTAATCAATTGTTTGGTCCCCACAAGGACAGTAAAACAAACGTGTGTGTCTGTGAGTGTGATTATATGTGAGAGAATGTGCTTGTGAAGGGATTGACACAGAAAGCCATTACCATCACATTTAACAGGGCTCCGCTCCCCTTCAATTCATGTCTGTACCGAAAATAGGGGGATCGGCGAGGAGAGAAAATGAAAAACGAAAAGATATGCCGTTGGAGTGGTATGGGCCTACTATTCAGTGCCCTTGTCTATCAAGATGAGTGAACTCATGTACACTCCCCCTGTATTTAGACAGTGAAGCAAAACGTTTACATTTGTCTCTATGCAGAATTTTGGATTTGAGATCAAATGTTTCATTTCAGAGCAAATGATTCATTTGAATGTCCCCTATATTATGTATTTTCATACTTTATCTGTTTTTGTGACGCTCGTCTGAAGAAGTGGACCAAGGTGCAGCGTGTTCATGATTCTTTAATTACTCAGAACACCAAACAAAAACAAAAAAAAAAAGAATAACGAACGCCACGTACTGCAGACTTCACAGAGCTAACACAAAACAAGATCCCACAACATAGGTGGGAAAACAGGCTACCTAAGTATGATTCCCAATCAGAGACAACGATAGACAGCTGCCTCTGATTGGGAACCACACTCGTCCAACCACAAAGAAATACAAAACATAGAATGCCCACCCCACATCACACCCTGACCTAACTAAATAGAGAAATTAAACAGCTCTCTAAGGTCAGGGCGTGACAGTTTTACTGTTTAGAAATGAAAGCACTTCATGTACTGTATCTAGTCCCCCTCATGTTAAGAAGTCATAAGTATTTGGACAAATTCACTTATAGTGTATCAAAGTAGTCAAATTAACTTATTTTGTACATAATGCTGCTGCTACCGTCTCTTGTGATCGACAATAACTTCTGGACATCAGAATAGCGATTACTCAACACGAACTGGCAGAAGCTTCTTTTTCCTTTCACGAGTCCGATGATCCCGACGTGAAGGACATACTGCTTTCCCAGGAACAGAAGAGAAGACGGAGAAAAAGAGGGCGGAGGTCGGGCTGCCTTCTGAGAATTCAGAGGTGATCGAATAAACCCCAACTGCCTTCCGTTCTACTAGCTAACGTGCAATCATTGGAAAATAAAATTGACGACCTACGAGGAAGATTAAACAACCAACGGGACATTAAAAACTGTAATATCTTATGTTTCACAGAGTTGTGGCTGAACAACAACATTATCAACATACAGCTGGCTGGTTTTACACTGTGTCGGCAGGATAGAACAGCGGCGTCTGGTAAGACAAGGGGTGGCGGACTATGCATATTTGTAAACAGCAGCTGGTGCACGATATCTAAGGAAGTCTCAAGGTTTTGCTCGACTGAGGTAGAGTGTCTCATGATAAGCGGTAGACCACACTATCTACCTAGAGAGTTTTCATCTGTATTTTTCATAGCCGTCTACATACCACCACAGACCAATGCTGTCACTAAGACCTCACTCAATGAGCTGTATTGCGCCATAAGCAAAGAGGTTCATCCAGAGGCGCCGCTCCTAGTGGCCGGGGACTTCAATGCAGGGTCAGCATGTTCTGTCAGCATGTTAAATGTGCAACCAGAGTGAAAAAAAACTCTAGACCACCTTTACTACACACACAGAGACGCGTAAAAAGCTCTCCCTCACCCTCCCTCGCCCTCCAGTTAGCAAATCTGACCATAATTATATCCTCCTGATTCCTGCTTACATGCAAAAATTAGAGCAGGAAGCACCAGTGACTCGGTCAATAAAAAAGTGGTAGGATGAAGCAGATGCTAAGCTACAGGACTGTTTTGCTAACACAGACTGGAATATGTTCTGGGATTCTTCCGATGGCATTGAGGAGTACACCACATCAGTCATTGGCTTCATCAATAAGTGCATCGATGACGTCATCCCCAGAGTGACCATACGTACAAACCCCAACCAGAAGAAATGGATCACAGGCAATAGGCTACTTCACAAGATGGTTCAGGAGAAGAAGGCAGACGTTTTACATGCCATCAACCAGAAGCCATGGACTTCAGACAACTGGCTACTTCACAAGACAGGCTACTTTACAAGATGGCGCCGGAGAAGAAGGCAGACGTTTTAGGTGCCCCCAACCGATTGTGTTTTTTTGTTTGTTTATTTGCGTTGTTTGTAACTTATTTCATTACTTATTTTGTACATAATGTTGCCGCTACTGTCTCTATGACCGAAAAAAACTTCTGAACATCAGGACTGCGATTACTCACCACGGACTGGCATTATTCTTTTTTCCTTTAACGAGTCTGACGAGGCCGACGCGAACGATATACTGCTTCCTTGGGAATAGGCCCAGATCCCCGTGATTTGCGTGAAGAGGGGGCAGAGAAAGAGGGGCCGAAGGTCCGGTGGCCTCTGACAATTCAAAGGCGATCTAATAAACCCCCACTTCCCTCCATTCTGCAAATAAATGTGCAATCTTTGGACAATAAAATAGATGACCTATGCGAAAGATTAAACTACCAACGGAACATTCAAAATTGTAATATCTTATGCTTCACGGAGATGTGGCTGAACGACAACACTATCAACATACAGCTGGCTGGTTATATGCTGAACAGGAAGGAGAGAACAGCGGCGTCTGGTAAGACAAGGGGCGGCGGACTATGTGTTTTTGTAAATAACAGCTTGTGCACTATATCTAAGGAAGTCTCGAGCTATTGCTCGCCTTAGGTAGAGTACCTCATGATAAACTGACCACGATACCTACCTAGATAGTTTTCATCTGTATTTTCATAACTGTTTCCATACAACCACAGTCAGAGGCTGAAAACATCTGCATTGAGCTGAAGGCTAGAGCTGCCGCTTTCAAAGAGCAGGGCTCTAACGCCGGACGCTTATAAGAAATCCTGCTATGCAATCAAACACGCAAAGCATCAATACAGGACTAAGATCAAATCATACTACACCGGCTTGGACGCTCGTCGGATGTGGCAGGGCTTGCAAACCATTACAGACTACAAAGGGAAGCACAGCCGAGAGCTGCCCAGTGACACAAGACTACCAAACGAGCTAAACTACTTCTATGCTCGCATCGAGGAAAATAACACTGAAACGTGCATGAGAGCACCAGCTGTTCTGGAAGACTCTGTGATCACGCTCTCCGCAGCCGATGTGAGTAAGACCTTTAAACAGGTCACCATTCACAATGCCGCAGGGCCAGACGAATTACCAGGACGTGTACTGCGAGCATGCGCTGACCAACTGGCAATTGTCATCACTAACATTTTCAACCTCTCCCTGTCCGAGTCTGTAATACCAACATGTTTTAAGCAGCCCACCATAGTGCCTGTTCCCAAGAACACTAAGGTAACCTGCCTAAACGACTACCGACCAGTAGCACTCACATCTGTAGCCATGAAGTGCTTTGAAAGGCTGGTCATGGCTCACATCAACACCATTATCTCAGAAACCCGAGACCCACTCCAATTTGCATAACGCCCCAACAGATCCACAGATGATGCAATTGTTATTGCACTCCACACTGCCCTTTCTCACCTGGACAAAAGGAACACCTACGTTATAATGGTATTCATTGACTACAGCTCAGCATTCAACACCATAGTGCCCTCAAAGCTCATCAATAAGCTAAGGACCCTGGGACTAAACACCTCCCTCTGCAACTGGATCCTGGACTTCCTGACGGGCCGCCCCCAGGTGGTAAGGGTAGGTAACAACACATCCGCCACACTGACTCTCAACACATGGGCCCCTCAGGGGTGAGTGCTCTGTCCCCTTCTGTACTCCCTGTTCACTCATGACTGCACGGCCAGGCACGACTCCAACACCATCATCAAGTTCTCCGATGACACAACAGTGGTAGGCCTGATCACCGACAACGATGAGACAGCCTATAGGGAGGAGGTCAGAGACCTGGCCGTGTGGTACCAGGAAAACAACCTCTCCCTCAACGTGATCACGACAAAGGAGATGATTGTGGACTACAGGAAAAAGAGGATCGAGCATGCACTCATTCTCATCGATGGGGCTGTAGTGGAGCAGGTTGAGAGCTTCAAGTTCCTTGGTGTCCATATCACCAACAAACTAACAAGCACACCAAGGCAGTCGTGAAGAGGGCAGGACAAAATCTATCCCCCCTCAGGAGACTGAAAAGATTTGGCATGGGTCCTCAGAACCTTAAAAGGTTCTACATCGGCACCATCGAGAGCATCCTGACTGGTTGCATCACTGCCTGGTATGGCAACTGCTCGTCCTCCGACCACAAGTCACTACAGGGGCGCAGGTAACATAGTGGTTAAAGCATTGGAATAGTAACCGAAAGGTTGCAAGATCAAATCCACGAGCTGACGAGGTAAAAAAAAAATCTGTCGTTCTGCCCCTGAACAAGGCAGTTAACCCACTGTTCCTAGGCCGTCATTGAAAATAAGATTTTGTTCTTAACTGACTTGCCTACTTAAATAAAGGTAAAATAATATTTGAAAAAACAGAGGTTAGTGCGAACTGCCCAGTACGTCACTGGGGCCAAGCTTCCTGCCATCCAGGACCTCTATACCAGGCGGTGTCAGAGGAAGGCCCTAAAAATTGTCAAAGACCCAAGCCACCCCAGTTATAGACTGTTCTCTCTACTACCACATGGCAAGTGGTACCGGAGTGCCAAGTCTAGGTCCAAAAAGCTTCTAGCCAAAAGACTCCTGAATATCTAATCAAATGGCTACCCAGACTATTTGCATATTCCACCCCCCCAATTTTTACGCTGCTACTTCTCTCTGTTATTATCTATGCATAGTCCCTTTAATAACTATACCTACATGTACATATTACCTCGACTAACCGGTGCCCTCGCACATTGACTCTGTACCGGTACCCCCTCTCGCTATATCTCCTTTTGGGGCGGCAGGTAGCTTTGTGGTTAGAATGTTGGGCCAGTAACGAAAGGTTGCTGGATTGAATCCCCGAGCTGACAAGGTAAAAATCTGTCGTTCTGCCCCTGAACAAGGCAGTTAACCCCAGTAGGCCATCATTGTAAATAAGAATTTGTTCTTAACTGACTGGCCTAGTTAAATGACTGGCCTGCTCTTTAATTACTTGTTCCTTTTATTTCTTATTCCTATTCACATTTTTTAAACTGCATTGTTGGTTAGGGGCTTGTAAGTAACCACTTCACAGTAAGGTGTACCTGTTGTATTCGGAGCATGTGACTAATACAATTTGATTCGATTTTTGATTAGATTTGAATGGTGAATGATGTATGGAGTCATTTTCTTTCTAAGTGAGTAGATAAGATAGTTCTGAACTCGTCTAAATTAATCCTGATCAGGCTTGGACAGTATACCGTATATACCGTATACCGGAATATTTATAAATAGCCACGGGAGGGTTTTTCAATACCGTTAATACCAATACAGTTTTTATTACATTTTAATAATTGTAACTACTTTTTAAGTAAATACCTGCAGTGAAATTGTGCAACACTTAGGAGATAAAGCAGATAGCGTTCTTCATTTCACCCGTCACATTATTTTACAATATGAAGCTTACCGGTAGTCCATAGTCACATGTTTTTTTACAAGCACACAACAACGAGAGACCGGAGCCTTGTTAGTCACTCAAAGTTGTCAAGCACACGTGTGGTGATCTAGTTACAATATGGAATTCACATCTACACTTTTGCCAGCTAGATATCATATATTTATTAAGCTAGCTGTCTAAAATGTGCTAAATGCTCTGCAGTTATGCATTTGTTAACTTAGTAACTAGTTATCTAGCTAAGTGGTTAGCCTCTTGGTAACAGCAGACAATCCCCTCCTGGATAAAGAACCTTGCTGTCTAATATTTGTTTAGTTTGTGCAGCAAACTGCAAGTAGAATGTTTGAATTTATTGTAAAACTTTGTGAGCTGGGATGTCTGTCCTGAAAACAGGTTATTTCAGAGACTATATAACATTTCCGTAAGTGCTCATTAGCATTTAGCTTGCATTCGCTATGAGATTTTACATGTAATTGTTAGCATTGCTAATATTCCGATTAGAGCGGCTCAGCGGGGTATGAAAGTACCTTTAAGGGTGAGATTTCATTTATTGTGTAGCCCCTGTGTTCAGTGCCAGTATTCTCGAATATCCCGGGATGAATCATGAATAATAATGAATGAGATGCCATTCACAGGCTTCAACAAAACATGCTAACCTCTGAACATTACCAATAACAAGGGAGCGTAGCATTTTTGGGGGGATGGGTATGATCTTTGTGCCTCTGTAACCTTCTCACTCATTAATATTCACAATCAATTTATACTTATCTATAATCATAGTAGCATCCACGTGAATATAGAAGTACTCAGAAACATCTTATATTCTTGCTTACAATACAAGTGACTCCAAAATGGCATTATTCACTGTTCAATTGCTATTGGGCAAAACATAATCCAAATCACAACCAAAACAAAAGCACAAATGCATCCAACATGGTTGTAGAGTCACAAGCTTGATGTAGTCATTGCTTGCAAGAACTATGGGACAAAATACTACACTTTTGACTACTTTGATACACTATAAGTGAATTTGTCCAAACACTTCGAACTTTTCAAATGGGGGGCTAGATACATAAAGTGCTTTAATTTCTAAATCGTTAAACAGATTTGTATGAAAATACCCTTAAATAAAAGGTGACATTCTGTACTATCTACTAATTTGATACATCTCAAATATAAAATGCTGAAGTATAGAGCTAAAATAGAAATGTTAGCTTCACTGTCAAAATACATATGGAGGGGAGTGTATCCTGACCCACAATGTCTCCAAACAGAGTGGACAGACAGCAAAACATTGCTGTACAGATCTAAACTGTCCTTGAGCCCGCTACCCAGCAACATTCTGCAAATTAGTTTGGTTACTGTTATCCTGGTACAATATTTCACATGTTTCACAGAGGTACAACTCAGTTCACAAGAGGATCAATCAAGTTACTATCAATTTCTATGCACATAGGATAAGTTCAAAGTCTGTTCAAGTGCAATCGATCTATTTTCATGGTTTATCGACCGTAGCAAACTTTCAGATTAAAAACTAGGATAGGCTGGTAAACTGAATTTGAAGTTCCCAACAAGGCCTCCCCTTGCCCTCTGACCTCTGTTTGAGCAGGGCCTTGTTGTCCTCGATGGTCAGCCGGTCTTCATGGTCTCTCCTGAAGATCTCAAAAGCCTCCTGTTTGCCCATCGACAACTTGGACGCTGAAGAAGAATGGAGGGAGAAAGAATCATGAATGCCCATTTTTTTATACAGTATACCCACATGGCAGTCATAGTCACTAACCAGGTTTCCATCCAATCTTTCTATGTGAGTAAAGTATATTTCGGATAAAAAAATTCACGATAGGCTTGATGGAAACAGAACATTTGTCGGTAAACTAAATGTCGACAAAACAAAATACGGTTAGTGGAATCTTTTTGTGTCTGTAAAATTCATTAATGCTTGAAATGTTGGCGGAAATGCTTTTATGCGTAAATATTGATATAATAACAATCATATCGAAGTAAAGTTGAGGTCACGCATGTAGTTTATTAGGCTAGAGATTAAATAAATGATGATAAATTTCACAGGGTGGTGAAATGAGCTTGATGTTCTTTTCCCAAAAATACCAAGGGTCTTATTCTGGTGACATGATCATTGAACGCTAGGCTGCCCGTTTGACAAATACAAATAAACTCGCTCTTTTGTCCATAATAATGTCATGTAGACTATACAGTATCTATACAGTATACTTTTCTGCTCTTTTGCACACCAGTATCTCTACTTGCACATGATCATCTGATGATTTATCACTCCAGTGTTAATCTGATAAATTGTAATTATTCGCTCCTATGGCCTATTTATTGCCTACCTCCTCATGCCTTTTGCACACAATGTATATAGACTCATTTTTCCCCCCTACTGTGTTATTGACTTGTTTATTGTTTACTCCATGTGTAACTCTGTGTTGTTGTCTGTTCACACTGCTATGCTTTATCTTGGCCAGGTCGCAGTTGTAAATGAGAACTTGTTCTCAACTAGCCTACCTGGTTAAATAAAGGTAAAATAAAATATAAATAACAAATTGAGTAATTGTCTCTGGCCCCCTCCCAGTTAGGGGGAGTGATGAGCTCTACAGCAGAGTCTCACAACTCAATCGCTGGTTGAAAACTGTTTTCTGCCCCTCCCAAAAGATATAATTTGTAGATAAATGGCCCTCTTTCTGGGACTCACCCACAAACAGGATCAAGCCTGGCCTGTTGAGGAGTGACAGACTCCATCCTAGCTGGAGGGGTGCTCTCATCTTATCTACGAACATAGACAGGGCTCTAACTCCACTAGCTCCACAATGAGATAGGGTGCAGGCCACTAGCACAGTCAGTGTAGTCAGCTCAGCTATCGAGGGGGGGAAAAAAATATATGGCTTTTTACTTTGGAGGTGTGTCTCTTTGGTCATCTGACGAGGGGCGGAAAGCCTACGAGGGGCAGATAGCCTACTCGAACAAGCGAAATGGTAGATTTGTGAATAATGAAAAAGCATTAGGGCAAAAGCCTCAAATATTTCAAAGCATTCTCAGTAGACCATTTAAAACCCTTTTATTCATAGTTTACTTTTGGTTAATGACCAGGATATTGATGAAGGGAAGGATAGGCTTTTAATACAATTCAACGAAATGGGGGGAAACCAATTGTTGTTTTATGTTTCTAAGTTCGAGATTCACAGGCATAAAAGGCACATCTATCCTTCCATGTGCACTGTGCCTCATGGCTGGATAGGCTGTGCTTCCGCCCTCACCTCCTCCCTGTAGGCTGTCTCGTCATTGTTGGTAATCAGGCCTACTACTGTTGTGTCGTCTGCTAACTTGATGATTGAATTGGAGGCGTGCCTGGCCATGCAGTCATGGGTGAACAGGGAGTACAGGAGGGGGCTAAGCACGCATCCTTGTGGGGCCCCTGCAATGAGGATCAGCGAAGTGGAGGTGTTGTTTCCTACCTTCACCACCTGGGGGCAGCCCAGTAGTTGTAGGAGCTGATAGGTTTGGATTTCTGAACTTTAAATGTTATTAATC
This sequence comes from Salvelinus namaycush, assembly GCF_016432855.1. Taxonomy (NCBI): domain Eukaryota; kingdom Metazoa; phylum Chordata; class Actinopteri; order Salmoniformes; family Salmonidae; genus Salvelinus; species Salvelinus namaycush. The sequence goes on from NC_052314.1 coordinate 64,225,252, forward strand.
AATAGTTGTAATAGAGACCTGAGGGGCGCCATAGCCGAGGGGCTACACCAGAAGTTAATGGTTATCTGTAGGAGGAAGGCATGTGGTGGGTGCAATTAAGCTTGGAATGTACTGAGAGTAGGGGAAACAATCACATGTAGCAGGCATTGGTAAGGGGAGAGAGCCATGGATTAGTGATGAAGGGGGTATAGGTCAGATCAGGTCACGTTAAGGGAGAAAGAAAAGTGTATTACCCGTATCACTTAGTTCCCTACCTAGCAATAAAGATACAATGTTTAGCGAGAAGGAGGAGACTCCACCCAAAGTGGGGTACATATACCACAACTATTCTAAACATGTCTTTGTCTAATGCAGCTGTATTGACCCTCTGGGAAGAATAAACTTGGTTTGAGCTTTCATTGAGTTTTTACTCTGAGAATTAGAACCTAGCAGAGCTAAAAAAAACAGTTTGTTTGATTTGGAGTCCACCAAAATAGCATGTGGTGCAAAGCATAAAGGCCCAGGTCTCGCTCTCTTTCTCTCAAAGACACAAATACACGTCCACACACATATACAAATACACACAATCTCGCACACACCATAGTTTATGTCTATAAGTAGAGTCGTACATTCTCTGTGGTTATAACACTCTGCAGACACCACAAACATGAGACTCCTGTGTGGGAAAAGAGGAGCGAGGAGAGGGTAGATCACTGTTTTATCATGTTTTTAATTCATAATGGGAAGAGGGACGGGCTGAAGGAGGTAAAAGTAAAGCGGGAGAGCTACCTCTGTGGGGAAAGACCAATGTTGATCTTGTCGAAGTAAACATGACAGAGACTATCACGAACGTACAGATAGACAGACAGGGCCCAGTCCAAACACAGTGACAAGACAGACTGAGGAGGTTTGGTTTACTTTACTTACTCTCTCTCTCTGTGTGTGTGTGTGTGTGTGTGTGTGTGTGTGTGTGTGTGTGTGTGTGTGTGTGTGTGTGTGTGTGTGTGTGTGTGTGTGTGTGTGTGTGTGTGTGTGTGTGTGTGTGTGTGTGTGTGCTTGACTCAATAGTATCCCCAAACAACACAAGAACAGTGGAAAACAAACAGATGAGGACAGTCTCACTCCAGTGATTTCCACAAATCTGGTTAGTCTAAACCCGTGCTGCCTGAGTTGACTCTAAAATATCATGTCTGGACCATCTACAATTTAGACCATCTACAATGTATTTCCAAAGGAAACCTAAATTATACCTTGACTTTGAATAACGTTGACAGGCATTCCTCAAAACTGCAGCGTGTAGACATTATTTTCTTGAAAAATCTCTATTACCCCTTTCAACAGATTTCAATCTCTGGTCATCAATCAGCTACAGTGCCTTCGGAAAGTATTCAGACCCCTTGAATTTTACCACATTTTGTTACGTTACAGCCTTATTTGTCACATGGAATGACGCTGGAGAAACGAAGCAGGTATGGGGAGTAAAACATTGAATAAATGCAGAGCTGCGAACAGAGCTGGGGAACTGACAAATATAGGGGAGGTAATAATGGTTGATGAGTGAGTCCAGGTGAGTCCAATATCGCTGATGCGTGTGACGAGGGAAGGAAGGTGCACGTAATGGATGATAATAGTGCGTGATGCAGGGCAGTCTGGTGCCCTCAAGCACCTAGGGGCACCACCCGGCGTCCCACCTGGACGAACCGGCCGAAACATGGGCGCTGGGCAAGCCGGTTGGGGCGTGGAAGCCCAACGAACCGGCCGGAGCGTGAGAGCCTGGCGAGCCGGCTGAGGCATGGACGCCCGATGATCCGGCTGAGGCAAGACGCCTGTCGATCCCGCTGCAGAGAGGGAGCCCAAAGATCCGGTGGAGTGTGACGTGGGATGGGAAGCTGCCGATCCAACCCGAGGCAAGGAAACCTCTTGAGCCAGCCTGGGCGTGAAAGCCCGACGGGCTGGCTAGGCACCTCCGGTTCCATCGGTGGCGACCCAGAGCCGATGCCACCATACCAACCGGAACGCCAGTACTCCCCGGTGCTTCGTGTGATGGCTTCTGCATTCTGTCACATGGAATGACGCTGGAGAGACGAAGCAGGTACAGGTAAAACATTGAATAAATAACGGACATGGAACGAGACAGGAACAGCGTCAGCAAACTAGTAATACAAACAAAAGACAATCAATGCAGAAGCGGCGAACAGAGCTGGGGAACTGACAAATATAGGGGAGGTAATAACAGGTGATGAGTGAGTCCAATATCGCTGATGCGCGTGACGAGGAAAGGCAGGTGTGCGTAATGGATGATAGGAGTGCGTGATGCAGGGCAGCCTGGCGCCCTCAAGCGCCAGGGGAGGGGGGGGAGCGGGAACAGACGTGACATTATTATAAAATTTATGAAAAAAGTAAAAATAATCAGCAATGTACACACAATACACCATAATGACGAAGCAAATTTTTTATCAATTTTAGAATAAGGCCGTAACAAAATGTGGAAAAAAGTCAAGCAGTCTGAATAGTTTCCGAAGGCACTGTAAATACTGCTATAGGCCTACCTCAAGGAGCACAAGCCAAAATGTATTTGTGGAGGTAGATTTATGAAATCTTTGCTTGAGTGTTATGGTGTAAAGATTACCACCATGTCTGCACGGTGCAAAACAATATGCCACCAAATGTTGCATCAGTTGCAACAGGAGTCATTGACCCAAAGCATTATTAGCGATGCCTAAACAACTGGGCAGACAGCTGTGTTCAAATTCTAGGTGAAATATTACAGAGTTCAGATATAACATTTTTTTAAGATCCTTAAGGTTAGGGAAAAGTGCAGTGAATAGTGCCACTTTTTAGGTTGCCAATATAAATGAATGTATTTATGGTTGTTTGAAATTTTGTCTTGCCTTTTAAGAAATGATATGTGTTATTGTTTTTACCATCAAGGACCACTACGGAAACAAGCGTTTTAATTAATACTGTCAAGTGATATCCTCTGGGTCCACATTGCACATTTTGTTGTATATGTCTGTTACCCAAAATAAATTCAGTTCAATTCAAATTAGTAAAGTCTTTTGCGGTCCTTAATCTAAAGTGAGTGCTATTTATACATTGTAAATACTTCATAAATGTTTGAGTGACCAGTGTAATTTCTCACAAAAAGATGGGCATGCCATTGGTAAACATTCCTGCAGTACCTGGTAAAAGAATAAGGACACAACACAGGACGTTTAAGGAAATACACACTAAGTGGCCAGTTTATTTGGTACCCTAACCCCGTTCACGAAATGGTTCACTCCTACAGACGGTGAGTCCTGTGGCCGTGGCTTGCTACTCTATATAAAGCAGGCAGACAGGCATCGAGGCACTCAGTTACGGTTCGATTGAACGTTAGAATGGGAAAAAACGAGAGACCTAAGCGACTTTGAGCGCGGTATTATCGTTGATGCCAGGTGCACCAGTTCCAGTATCTCAGAAACGGCCGGCCTCCTGGGCTTTTCACACGCGACAGTGTCTAGGGTTTAACGAGAACGGTGCGACAAACAAAACAACATCCAGTCAACGGCAGTCCTGTGGACGAAAACCGCTCTATAATAAGTCGAAGGAGAACGCTAAGAATCGTGCAAGCTAAAAAGGCGGGCCACAAACAGGCAAATAACAGCGCAGTACAACAGTGGTGTGCAGAACGGCACCTAGGAACGCACAACTTGTTGGTCCTTGTCACGAATGGGATATTGCAGCAGACAACCACACCGGGTTCCACTCCTATTACCTAAAAACAAGAAGTGGTTCCAGTGGGCACGTAATCACCAACACTGGACATATGAGAAGTGGAAAAACATTGCCTGGTCTGACAAATCCCGGTTCCTGTTGCGTCATGCTGATGGCATGACGCAATGTTGACGGAATGTTTTCCTAGCACATGTTAGGGTCCCTTGATATCAAATGAGCAACGTTTCCATGTTCTGGAGGCAAAGGTGGGTACTAGATGTTTTTATCTAATAAACTGGCCCCTGAGTGTATATACATGTGTGAATAACTAGCATACTAACATTTACAAATTTGGAAGTAATGATTAAATAATGGTGAACAAACAGTTTGCAAATGCCAAATCAATTAGAAATGCCTTAGAAATGGTTTATTATGGACCCGTAAAATAGTGTTACTTTTTTTTAAGTGAGCAAAATAGAGACAGGTAGTGTGTGACAGAGAGAGAGAGAGGGAGAGACATAGAGACAGACAGAGAGAGAGAGAGGGAGAGACATAGAGACAGACAGAGAGAGAGAGAGACATACAGACACACAGAGAGAGAGAGAGAGAGAGAGAGAGAGAGAGAGAGAGAGGGAGAGACATAGAGACAGACAGAGAGAGAGAGAGAGAGAGAGAGACAGACAGAGAGAGAGAGAGGGAGAGACAGAGACAGACAGAGAGAGAGAGAGAGAGAGAGAGAGAGAGAGAGAGAGAGAGAGAGAGAGAGAGAGAGAGAGAGAGAGAGAGAGAGAGAGAGAGAGAGAGAGAGAGAGAGAGAGAGAGAGAGACATACAGACAGAGAGAGAGAGAGAGAGAGAGAGAGAGAGAGAGAGAGAGAGAGAGAGAGAGAGAGAGAGAGAGAGAGAGAGAGAGAGACATATAGACAGAGAGAGAGAGAGAGAGAGAGAGAGAAGTCATGCAGAGGAACAGCTCCTGACTTGTTATAACTTTTTGTTTGTTAAGAGCGAGATTGACACGATTCAATTAGCAAAAAATGTATAGGTAATCAAATTGTACAACTGAAGATCAACAAAGGAGGAAAAAATTGACAGAGAGTGAGTTAAAAGACCAATCTTCATCGTGGTAGCTAGCCAAATTCAAATCGGTCAGTTAGCTTAACGTCTAGCTCTAACTGTTTACTGGTGGTAACCATAGCAACATGGCCACTGAGGCAGCGCTAGCAGCGTTAGCAGCGACAGAAACTGAGAGACTTTCCCCGCTTTTTTTTGAATACCCAGCAGAAATCAAATCAGAGAAAGGAAGAATCAATTTTAAACACAGAATTCTGAGGGAGAACCCAGAAACTTTGTTTGCCGACTGCTCACAAAACAGGACTGTTACAAACCTGTTATTTTACACAGACCACACTACTGCCTGGCATACAGCTGTAACCAGGCATTTCAGCTATACCACGAAGAAAGGCATCTGCAAGGGAAGGCAAATCCACATTTTTGAGGACAGCGATAAGGACCAGGAAAACAGGTTTCTGACAGTAAATATGTATCAGAACGGCACTGTCATGGTCCAGGGCAGTGAGGCTGCACTCAGCTCTGTTGTGCAGGACTTCCCCACCCTAACGAAGATAGCGGAAAGCAAAAAAGAAAAGGACAGCACCCCGACCTCTCCCCTCACCTCAGGCACCCCAACAGCAGGACCATCCTCCCCCCTGCCTGCCTACAACCACCAGAGCCAAGACCCCACTACCATCAGCCTGTTGAGAGACAGGCTGGCAGTGATAGAGGTATGGGTTACTGAGCTGAAGGAGCAGCTCCCCAGCTACACCACCACCAGTCCAGACACAGAGCTTCTACAGGACCAGATCAACCAGTGCAGGACCCAGCTGAAGAACTCTGTCCAGGAGCTGAGAGAGAGCCTTACCACAGCGCTGGAGGAGGTAAAGGCCACCATGAGGAGAGAGCTGGTGCAGGTAAAGGAGGAGATGGCAAAGGAGTTGTCTGGCATCAAGAGGGTGCTGCAGCACAGAGAACAGACTGTAGAGACTCCTAGAGAGAAGCTGCAGCCCCTCACCACCCCTAACACCCCCACCGACCCACCTTTACCCACAACCCCCCCCCATACCGACAACACTTTACCCACACACCCAGTCAACAAGGAGGCTCACATGGAGACACCTACGACAGAGAGAAGCTCTCTGGCCCCCCCTGACACACCCCCACACACCCCTCCATGTACACAGGCCCTGTGTACTCCAGCCCCAGACCGTAAACACACTAATCTGGTAAAACCCACTGAGGTGGCCATCCTCATTGACTCAAATGGGAAATTCATCCAAGAAGATAAACTCTTCCCCCAACACAAGGTGCGCAAAATATGGTGCCCAAAAACACAGGATGCACTCCACATCCTGTCCCAGCCTGACTTTGGCACACCAGGCCACATTATTATTCACACCGGCACCAACAACCTACGAGAGGAGCAGGAGAGAGTAGGCAGGCTGGTCAACAGAGTAGCAGAGAGGGCCTCTGAGCGGTTCCCCAACTCCCACATCACCATCTCCACTCTGCTGCCCCGCAAAGACTTCCATCACCGTACCATTCAGAAAGTCAACGCTGACATCACCAGAGGGTGTGGCCTACTCCCAAACGTACACGTTGCTCACCACACAACAATCACCCCAGAGCATCTGCACGACTACTCCCACCTGAGGAAGCAGACAGTAGGGATGTTTGTCAAGTCTCTAAAGGACGTGGCACTTGGTAGACAAACACCCCATGCCGCACTGGACAGAGGACCACCCAGAGACCCCTACCAGACCACTGCACCAACAAGGAGCCCCAGGCCCCTTCAACGCCACACCAGACCCAGCGCACCCCACAGGCCCCACCCACCACCAGACCATCACCACTTCCATCGGCTTAGCCAGACCGGACCGGGCCCAGCCTACTACCCCGCACCAGACCACCACCCCTACCAGACCAGAGAGGAAGCCCCACGGCCCAGACCTGGCCCCCCTCCACTCCACAGGGCCCAACAGCAGGACCAGCGCAGCTACGCAGAGGTCGTCAGAGGACAGGAGAACCCTGTGGGATTGAGTGAGATTAAACAGCTCCTCCAATACATCTGCACTAAACTGCACTAAACACACACGGACGCATGTACACACACACACACACACACACACACACACACACACACACACACACACACACACACCTATTGTACTAAAATGTACTTGTTCAATGAATAGGAATGTTTATATATATAACAGAAAAAATGTTAGCTGTTATCCTGTTTATCTCGCTCTTAACAACTTAATAGTTAGTTACTGTATTTCTGACTGCTATTCTTTCTTTTGGAACATGAAATCACTGTCAGTTAGCATGTGGAACATTCAGGGCCTAAACTCATCAACCTTTGGACTGAAGAGTTTAGCACTGGAGTTCAACAAAAATCTTAAAGATGTTGACGTCATCATTCTGCAGGAGACATGGTGTAAGGCTGACATTGTCACTCACTGTCCCACAGGTTACAGAGAGGTAATTGTGCCGTCACAAAAACACAGCTCTGTCAATAGAGGCAGAGACTCTGGAGGACTGATCATTTGGTACAAATCCGACCTACAACATCTAATTGATCCCCTCAAAATTGGCAAATATCACATTTGGTTAAAACTGAAAAAAGAACTTGTACTGACAGAAAAAGATGTGTTCCTTTGCGCAATTTATATCCCCCCCTCAGAATCCCCATATTACTCAGAGGAGATCTTCCCCACCCTTGAGGAAGAGACGTGCCATTTCCAGGCCCAGGGAAATGTGCTCATCTGTGGGGACACAAATGCGCGCACAGGAACACTACCTGATCTAACGAGCACACGAGGGGACAGCTTTATTACAGGCCATAATGTTTCTAACTGTCTTAATCTCCCCAATAGAAACAACAGTGACAGCACCGTCAACAAAAACGGAAGGGATCTGTTGCAGCTCTGTAGAAGCTTGGGTCTGTACTTTGTCAATGGTAGGTTACGGGGGGACTCTTTGGGGAGATTCACCTACTGCTCACCTCTTGGCCACAGTACAGTAGACTATATGATCACAGACATTGACCCCTTCTCTCTCAGCTCATTCACTGTCAAGCCACTAACACCTCTGTCTGATCACAGCCAAATTACATTGTTCCTCAAAAGAACAGACATGGAAACAACCACACATTCACAGCCCAGTAAGCTGTACAACATCAGACATTCATACAGATGGGCCCAAAACAGCACAGAAGAATACCAGAAAGCAACCTGGAACCAAAATATCCAAACACTCTTAGATAACTTTCTGGATACCACATTCACTCACAGTAAAGAAGGCATCAATCTAGCAGTACAAAACATCAACTATATATTCAGGCAAACGGCAAAAGAAGCACAATTGAAATTGATAAAAAACAAAACAAAAAAGATCACAGATGACAACTGGTTTGATGCAGATTGTAAAATTATAAGGAAAAAACTTAGAACACTATCCAACCAAAAGCACAGAGACCCAAATAATGGTGAATTACGCCTTCATTACTGTGAGACTTTAAAACTCTATAAACGTACACTCAGAACCAAAAAAGCACAGTACAACAGAAAGCAGCTGACGCTAATTGAGGAGTCCATAAACACAAACAACTTCTGGCAAAATTGGAAAAAAATTAAAAAATCTAAACAAGAGGAATTAGCGATACAAAATGGTGACATTTGGACAACCCATTTTAAAACACTCTACAACACCGTTCAAATTGACACAAACGCAGAACAACGCCAAATTCATGAGAAGTTGAATGGATTAGAAAGAGCTATAAAGGACAATCAAAATCCACTGGACTCCCCAATTACTGACCAGGAGCTCTATAAGAAACTTCAGGCTCTCAAATTTAAAAAGGCATGCGGACCTGATGGCATCCTAAATGAGATGCTCAAACTCACTAGTGCAAAATTTCAATTGGCTATATTAAAACTGTTTAATTTGATCCTGAGTGTAGGTTATTTCCCTGACATCTGGAATCAAGGACTCATAACCCCAATCTTTAAAAACGGAGACAAATTTGACCCTAACAATTACAGAGGCATTTGTGTGAACAGTAACCTGGGGAAGGTTTTCTGTAGTATTATAAATGTAAGAGTTCTAAACTTCCTTAATAAGCACAATGTCTTGAGTAAAAGCCAAATTGGATTTATACCAAAACATCGCACGACCGATCATATTTACACCCTACACACCCTGATAGATAAACATGTCCACCAAAATAATACCAAAATATACGCTTGCTTTATCGACTTCCAAAAAGCATTTGATTCTATTTGGCACACAGGACTGTTCTACAAAGTTATTGAAAGTGGTGTAGGGGGTAAAACATATGACATAATTAAATCAATGTATACTGGCAATACGTGCAGCATTAAAATTGGCAAGAAAAGAACAGAATTCTTTAACCAGGGGCGGGGCCTTCGTCAGGGTTGTAATCTGAGCCCAGCACTCTTCAATATTTACATCAACGAATTGGCCACTATTCTAGAAAAATCCTCAGCCCCTGGTGTTAGTCTCCATAATTCAGAGGTTAAATGCCTACTCTTCGCCGATGACCTATGCCTGCTGTCACCCACAGCACATGGCCTACAGCAGAGCCTGGACCTGCTAGAGCAGTACTGCCAGACCTGGGCCCTGGCAGTAAACCCCAAAAAGACTAAAATAATGATTTTCCAGAGAAGATCCAGATCTCAGGGAATTAGACCAAAGTTCTCAATTGGTACAAAATATATAGAGCACTGCACACACTACAATTACTTAGGTTTAAAAATAAGCTCAACTGGACACCTTAATGAAGCAGTGAATGAACTGAGAGAGAAAGCACGCAGGGCATTCTACGCAATTAAAAAGCAAATTCAAATTGAAATACCTATTAAAATTTGGCTAAAACTAATTGAATATGTCATTGAACCAATTGCACTTTATGGCAGCGAGGTGTGGGGTCCACTTGCAAAACAAGATTTCATCAAATGGGACAAACATCCCATTGAAACCCTGCATGCAGAGTTCTGTAAGATTCTCCTACATGTCCAGAGGAAAACTACAAACAATGCATGCAGGGCAGAATTAGGCAAATATCCACTAATAATAAAAACTCAAAAAAGAGCAATTAAGTTTTGGAAACATCTAAAATACAGTGACCCCCTCTCATATCATTACCAAGCCCTGCAATACCAAGAGCTGAACAAAGAAAAGAGTCCCCTCATCCAGCTGGTCCTGGGGCTGAGTTCACAAACCTGTTCTACTAACACACTGAAGCCTCAGGACCAGAACATCCAATCAATCAGGATAAACCAAATTACAACACAGTCAAAACAAAACTATATTGCTTATTGGGAAACACAAGCACAAGCACAGAGCAAAATGCAGTGCTATCTGGCCCTAAATCGACAGTACACCGTGGCTAAATATTTGACCATGGTTACTGATCAAAACTTTAGAAAAACCTTGACAAAGTACAGGCTCAGTGAGCACAGCCTTGCCATTGAGAAGGGTAGACACAGGAAAACCTGGCTCCCTGTAGAGGAAAGGCTGTGCAACCACTGCACAATAGCAGAACCTGAGACGGAGCTGCATTTCCTGACAAAATGTCAAAAATATAAAACAATTAGAGAGTGTCATTTCCCCAAATTTGAAACTCTTATTCAAGGTTTCAAAGACCTCTCTGATGAGGATAGGCTACCCGTCCTGTTGGGGGAGGACGCAGAGAGCTGTGGGTTGGCAGCGCACTACATTGCTGCCTGCCATAAGTTGAGGGACAGTGTCTGACAGACCAATCAACCTGCACATGTCCTTTACTGTATATTTATTGTTATTGTTGAATGTATGGTTATTTTGACCCTTGGTTATTGTTGTTACTGTTGTCCCGTTGACAATTTTGATTCTCATTTTTACATTGTAAACAAGCTTTGGCAATATGTACATTGTTACGTCATGCCAATAAAGCAAATTGAATTGAATTGAAAATTGAGAGGGAGGGAGAGAGAGACAGAGAGAGAGACAAAAGCATCTTATTAAGCCTATCACAGGGATAACCAATAATTACGGTGTGATTGGTTTCTCACAGACCCAGTGTTGTTCAACACACGGTCCGCCCTTCCAACTCTTCAATGGGTCTGTTGCTGTCTGTGAGATCTCAACACAAGCTGCCTTGTCATTGAAGTTATTAGGTTCCCCTTCCATCCAATACCTATAAACCACACAGTGAATCAGAGTTGAAAATCGTCTAAAACATCATAGAGAATCAGTCCGTTAACCTCGTCACCAGGCTTTACTGCTACCATTTGAGAGAGAGAGAGAGAGACAGAGAGAGAGACATAGAGAGAGAGACAGAGAGAGAGAGAGAGACAGAGAGAGAGAGAGAGAGAGAGAGAGAGAGAGAGAGAGAGAGAGAGAGAGAGAGAGAGAGAGAGAGAGACAGAGAGAGAGAGACAGAGAGAGACAGAGAGAGACAGAGAGAGAGACAGAGAGACAGAGAGACAGAGAGAGAGAGAGAGAGAGAGAGAGAGAGAGACAGAGAGAGAGAGACAGAGAGAGAGAGACAGAGAGAGAGAGAGAGAGAGAGAGACAGAGAGACAGAGAGAGAGAGAGAGAGACCCAGAGAGAGAGAGAGAGAGAGAGAGACAGAGAGAGAGAGACAGAGAGAGAGACAGAGAGAGAGACAGAGAGAGACAGAGAGAGAGAGAGAGAGAGAGAGAGAGAGAGAGACAGAGAGACAGAGAGAGAGAGAGAGAGAGAGAGAGACAGAGAGAGAGACAGAGAGAGACAGAGAGAGAGAGAGAGAGAGTGAGAGAGACAGAGAGACAGAGAGAGAGAGAGAGAGAGAGAGAGAGAGACAGAGAGAGAGAGACAGAGAGAGAGAGACAGAGAGAGAGACAGAGAGAGACAGAGAGAGAGAGAGAGAGAGAGAGAGAGAGACAGAGAGACAGAGAGAGAGAGAGACAGAGAGAGAGACAGAGAGAGACAGAGAGAGAGAGAGAGAGAGAGAGAGAGACAGAGAGAGAGACAGAGAGAGAGAGAGAGAGAGAGAGAGAGAGACAGAGAGAGAGAGACAGAGAGAGAGAGACAGAGAGAGAGAGAGAGAGACAGAGAGAGAGACAGAGAGAGAGAGACAGAGAGAGACAGAGAGAGAGAGACAGAGAGAGACAGAGAGAGACAGAGAGAGAGACAGAGAGACAGAGAGACAGAGAGAGAGAGAGAGAGAGAGAGAGAGAGAGAGAGAGAGAGACAGAGAGAGAGAGACAGAGAGAGAGAGACAGAGAGAGAGAGAGAGAGAGACAGAGAGACAGAGAGAGAGAGAGAGAGACCCAGAGAGATAGAGAGAGAGACACAGAGAGAGAGAGACAGAGAGTGGGAGACAGAGAGAGACAGAGAGAGAGAGACAGAGAGAGAGAGAGAGAGAGAGAGAGACCCAGAGAGAGAGAGACAGAGAGAGAGAGAGAGAGAGAGAGACAGAGAGACAGAGAGAGAGAGAGAGAGACCCAGAGAGAGAGAGAGAGAGAGAGAGAGAGAGAGAGAGAGAGAGACAGAGAGAGACAGAGAGAGAGAGAGAGAGACAGAGAGAGACAGAGAGAGAGAGAGAGAGAGAGAGACAGAGAGACAGAGAGAGAGAGACAGAGAGAGAGAGAGAGAGAGACAGAGAGAGAGAGAGAGAGAGAGAGAGAGAGAGACCCAGAGAGAGAGAGAGAGAGAGAGAGAGAGAGAGAGAGAGAGAGAGAGAGAGAGAGAGAGAGAGAGAGACAGAGAGACAGAGAGACAGAGAGAGAGAGTGAGCTGGCTGGAGATGAGGTTATCGGACTGTAAAAATGATCATTGCAACAACAGAGAAACAGATAGTAAAAGTAATTCAGAACTGTCAATCACTCACGTAGTTGTAAATGATGTGTTGTCAACCCACTTCCAGATTCCGTCTTCTTTATAAGTACCAATCCAGACATTCTTCTTAAATTCATGAATGAATATCTATTATATACATTTGGAAGAAAAACAATGGCCATTATTTGATCTCCACGGCAGAGACATACATAATAGTAGTAGTATGATAGTAGTAGTAGTAGTTGTATAATAGTGGTAGTATATAATAGTATTATTATCATAGTAGTGGTATAACAGTAGTAGTATAATAGTACTTTTACTTCACGATATTCCTGAAGATAATTATATACTTTTTACTCCATACATTTTCCCTGACACCCAAAAGTACTCGTTACATTTTGAATGCTTAGCAGGACAAGAAATTGGTCTGATTCACACACTTATCAAGAGTACATCCATGGCCATCCCTACTGCCTGTGATTTGGCAGACTCACTAAACTCATGCTTTGTTTGTAAATTATGTCTGGGTGTTGGAGCATGCCCATGGTTATCCGTAAATAAAAAAACAAGAAAATTATGCTGTTCAGTTTGCTTTATAAGGAATTTGAAATTCTTTAGACTTTTACTTTTGATACTTAAGTATATTTAAAATCAAATACTTTTAGACTGTTACTTAAGTAGTATTTTACTGGGTGACTTTCACTTTTACTTCAGTCATTTTCTTTCTGGACTACCCAGCCCGGATCCGGGATCATTCTCATCAGAAACGCTGACTGGCATAGCATAGCCTAGCGCCACAGGGATATAATATAATATAATTTCATGAAATCACAAGTCCAATACAGCAAATGAAAGATAAACATCTTGTGAATCCAGCCAACATGTCTGATTTGTTTAATGTTTTACAGCGAAAACACAACATATATTTATGTTAGCTCACCACAATATCCAAAAACACACCGCCATTTTTTCACAGAAAAGATAGCTTTCACAAAACCCACAAATAGAGATAAAATTAATCACTAACCTTTGAACAACTTCATCAGATGACAGTCATATGACATCATGTTATACAATACATTTATGTTTTGTTCGATTATGTGCATATTTATAGCCAGAAATCGTGGTTTTACATTGCCGCCATGTTCAGAAATGGCTCCAAAATAGCGAAAGTAATTACAGATAGCAACGTGAAATACAGAAATACTCATCATAAACTTTGATGAAAGATACATGTTTAACATATAATTAAAGATACACTGGTTCTTAATGCAACTGCTGTGTTAGATTTAAAAAAAATTACTTTAGTAAAAAGCACAGCATGCAATAATCTGAGACAGCGCTCAGCCATTCTCCATCATGCTGGAGTCAACAGAGTCAACAGAAATATGAAATAACATCATAAATATTCCCTTACCTTTGATGAACTTCCATCAGAATGCAGTGCCAGGAATCCTAGATCCACAATAATTTGTTGTTTTGTTTTATAATGTCCATTACTTCTGTCGAATTAGCAACTTTGGCTAGCATGTGTAGTGCATGTGTCCAAACACTTGCGCAATTGAATGAAAACGTTGAACGAAAACTTCAAAAAGTGGTATTACAAGTCGAATAAACTGGTCAAACTCAGTTGAGAATCAATCTTCAGGATGTTTTTCTCATATATATCCAATAACGTCCCAGACGGAGCATTTCTTCATGCCTATCTAACGCAGTGCAGACAAAGACATCACATGCCCTCTGTGCGTGGCCAAGAACTGGCAATCTGCCTGACCTGTCACTCCAAAGGCTCTCATCCGGTCCCACATGAAGCTATATGCTTCATTCCACGTTCTACTGCCTGTTGACATCTAGTGGAAGGCGTATGAAGTGCATACAGATCCATAAATATAAGGCAATTGAATAGGCGATGCCTTTCACAGCGACCCATTTCAGAATTTTCACTTCCTGTTTGGAAGTTTGCCTGCCATATGAGTTCTGTTTTACTCACAGATATAATTCAAACAGTTTTAGAAACTTCAGTTTTTTCTATCCAATAGTAATAATAATATGCATATCATATGATCTAGGACAGAGTACGAGGCCGTTTAATTTGGGTACAAATTCATCCAAAAGTGAAAATGTCGCCCCCTATCCCTAAGAAGTTGGTATCTTTACTTTGACAATTGGGTACTTTTTCCACCACTGCTGGAAAAGTAAGTAGAAAGTAAAAGTACACATACCCAAAATATCATGATAGTAGTAGTATAATAGTAATGGCATAATAGCAGTAGTAGTAGTAGTACTTCACTGTAGCTAATTCCCCCCAATTTCCCCCCAATATCAGAGACCTCGAGCTCAAAACTTAAATGGACTGGAAGAAGATAACGGTAAGTTTTGCGACTAAATACACCCTTTTAGCTAGCTGACCACTGATTTTCATTACAATTTTTTGAATTTGAGTTAGGTTATGAGAGTTTTCAAAAAAGTACTATATATACAGTATACTGTATACTGTATATACACATTTTGAGGGAGACACTGTATGTTGTAAAATTTGACTGCGCAACAGACCACACATAATTTAATATCCAACTTTTTATCTCTGAAATATAGCTAACGGCATTGCTAATATTGCCAGATTGGTCACTAAATGTTGATAAAACTGCTTAGTAACCAAAAAATAAATGAGTTTAAGTGTAAGATAACACAGCTGAACGTTGTCAAGCTTTACCGTATCAATATTGGAGTCGTCTGACGGGGTCATTTCTACTCTGAACCATGAACCTTTTGACACCTATCACTGTAGGCTGTGTTTCATCTTACAACACCTACATAGAGGCAGTATTTAGTCAAATGTTACAATGTATGTATCAATATTAAAATCATTTTTATTACAGACAACAACAAAAGTGGGTACACTTTCAGTTATTGTGAAACCTTTCAATGCCTTAGTTATGAATTGTAAATGTTTCTACATATTGAGATGGAGTTATCTTTCTAGAATGTGTATATTATGCCAAGTTATTTAGCTACGTTCCCAACACAGCATGGAGAACGTCAAGAGGAAGCAGTGGAGTCAGGTGGACATGTTCCATGCATTGATGGCTATCTGCCAGGCTGCCAAGTTTAGACATACTTTGTTTTTAGGAGATAACCACGTGTATGTGAATTTTATCTGCTTGTAACAGTTTAATTTTCATATCTACCAAGGTGCATGGTGTACGTCGGCAGACCCCCGGTCGGTTCACCCATGGTGGTCGCAGTGGACCACCCACCTTGCTTGCACCGAGGATGAAAATTATCTGGAGCAGTACTGTACCTACTGCACCAGCCATGGGTTCCCCTTCACCAGACAGAGGCTGATGAAATCAGAAGGTATCTGGAGTTCTATGTGTTAATGTATGTAGAATGCTGGACTGACTGTTCTCAATTTGTGTGATGTAAATGTGGATGTATATTGTGATGCCAAAATAAACATTTTCATCCAGGATGGAGGATTTTCATTCTATTCTCTTCCAGGTTTCAGCACCCAGGGAAGACAATCCCACTACTGGGGAAGAGGTGTTGGGAAATGATCAGGAGGAGGCACAAGAACCTGAGCATGAGGAGGCTGGACACCCTGGACAGGGTGAGAGCTGAGTCCATGGACACCTTCTTCACTTCTCATGAGAAGCACTTGGAGGAGAGTGGGTTGAGGGAGAAACCCAGACAAATCTATAAGTGTGACGAGTCTGGGTTTAGTAGCAGTCAGAGCAGGCACAAAGTGCTGGCCCCCTGAGGCGCAAAACACGTGTTCCAGCATGCTCTGCGGACCAAGGAGCACATCACCGAGCAGGCCTGCTTCAGAGAGAGAGGACGAGACAGAGAGAGAGATGACATACCCCCCGTTTATCATCTACCCCAAGTGTTTCCCCTGCGGCCACAACACATTGGGAGGCCCCTCCTAATTCTTGTATGGACGGTCAAACAGTGGCTACATTGACGGGGACCTGTTCAGGAAGTGGTCTGAGTACTTCAAAAAGCATACAGTGAAAGAGCGCCCTCTCCTTCTTCTCTTTGATGGGCACAAGATCCACATGGACCCAGATGTGATCGCGGCAGCACCACGGGAAGACTTCTATGTCTTCCACCACACTGCACCTATGCCCTGTAGCCTCTGGATGTTGCATAGTCTGGCTCTTTAAAGGCTGAGTTCTCCAAGGTAGCTGGAGACCTCAGCCATGTTGACCACTCCTACATGGTAAACAAATCAGAATTTGCCAGAGTATTCCGCTACCTGTCCCAGCGCTGCAAGGACATGCGCTATGTGGTGGAAGGGTTTAAGAAATGTGGCCTCTTCCTTTTTGACCCTTCAGCCATTGAAAGGTCCCGTCTAATGCCGTCTTGGTCCCTACCGGGTCCCACCACCGCCTCTCCTTGAATAGCAGCACTGTGTCGTCCACCAGCACCTCCTCCCCAGCGACCACAGGAGGACCCCCAGCCCCTGCTCCAGTCCCAGCCCTAGCCCTAGAAGAGCAACCCTTAATAGAGGGGCTGATAGCGAAGGACCTGGGGCACATCCTAACTGTCCTGAAGTATCGGCTATACCAATACA
This sequence comes from Salvelinus namaycush, assembly GCF_016432855.1. Lineage (NCBI taxonomy): Eukaryota > Metazoa > Chordata > Actinopteri > Salmoniformes > Salmonidae > Salvelinus > Salvelinus namaycush. The sequence continues at coordinate 64,242,379 of NC_052314.1, forward strand.
GAAGACTCCCAGTTGTTGCCGCATGCCTCACCGGGGAGGAACACACGTGCCAGTGGCAGGAGACGGGTGGGAAGGAGAGGGCCGAGGCAGAGGAGAAAGGGCATCGGGCAGCGCTCAGAACACAGAGGGCACAGGAGAGGGCTGCTATGGATGAGACCATTGATGCCATCGCCTCTGCTGCACGCCCCACAGGAATCCCCCCTGACAGCTGCGTCACCACCGCCAGTGCGCAACACCTGTCTCCCAGTGTGCAACACCTGTAGGAGCCGCCGGAGCCTCCTGCTGCCAACATAGGCCACGTGCCTGTTCTCTCAGCCACACCACTGTCGGTCCTTCAACCCCACCACCACAAACACTAGCTCCTCCAAGCCATTGTCAGCGGTTTCATCCACCACCACGATGCACACCACCCCCCTGTCTGTCACCACTGAAGCGGCCTCCTCTGGACCAATTACCTCCTCCATCTCCTCTAGTCACACCACCACAGCAGCCTTGTCTCGTGTCCCTGCCCCCTGCAATTTGAATACAGCCACCTCCATGAACGCATGCTCAATTATGAAAAAAAGACTGTTTATGTTTTATTTTAAACTGCAATGTTTTAAATGTTTCTCTTTACATATCTACAGTCCATAGCACCAGCTCTCAAGGCATGTCCACCTCCTCCAAAACTTCTGCAGCTTCCTCCAGAGGTATTGATGTAAAAAGTAGAAAATAGTTTTCATGAAACATGCTCTGTCTGACACGACTGTTTCTCTCTGCAGCACAGAAAAGGAAGAGAACAGCTCCAGCAGCCACCTCTGTCACTCCACCCATGGCTCCACCCTCAGGTACTTCATCATCTGGTTGTTTTTCTCTCTCAGTTGTGTCAGTTACTAGTATTGCTGGAGTACTTCTACATTTACAAACCATGTTAATCAATTTAATTATAATTTTTATAAAACAAGACACCACCTGCAGTGCTCGCTGCAGAGAGCGTTATCTGCTTGCAAGCTCCCCACAGGAACGTGAGTCCGATGTGCCATGGGTGTGCTGTGACTGACAGCACTGGTTCCACTGCAGGTTTCATTGCGATTTCTGTGACAATATAGGGATGGAGGTCAATACTTAATTCTTTGTTTTCATATGCAATTATTTATTAGGAAAGAAATTCTTCTAAATTATGTAGAAAATATAATTTATATATTTCTTCAACCCATAGGACAGACAGCTGATTGTCCTCGCAGTGGCAGACCACGTGTAACAACACCTGCACAGGATCGGTACATCGGAACATCACACCTGCAGGACAGGTACAGGATGGCAACAATAACTGCCCGAATTACAACAGGAATGCACAACCCCTCCGTCAGTGCTCAGACTGTCCGCAATAGGCTGAGAGAGGCTGGACTGAGGGCTTTTAGGCCTGTTGTAAGGCAGGTCCTCTCCAGACATCATCGGCATTAACGTCGCCTATGGGGACAAACCCACCGTCGCTGGACCAGACAGGACTGGCAAAAAGTGCTCTTCACTGATGAGTCACATTTTTTTCTCACCAGGGTTGATGATCGGATATGCGTTTATCGTCGAAGGAATGAACATACACTGAGGCCTGTACTCTGGAGTGGGATCGGTTTGGAGGTGGAGGGTCTGGGGTGGTGTGTCACAGCATCATCGCACTGAGCTTGTTGTCATTGCAGACAATCTCAACACTGTGCGTTACAGGGAAGACATCCTCCTCCCTCATGTGGTACCTTTCCTGCAGGCTCATCCTGATATGACACTCCAGCATGAGAATGCCACCAGCCATACTGTTACGGCTTTGTAGAAGGAGTGGACCAAGGCGCAGCGTGGTAAGCGTACATCATCTTTTTATTGATGACACCAAAACAAAATAACAAAGACAAAAAAACGAAAGTGCACAGTTCTGTAAGGCAAAGAACCTAAACAGAAAACAAGATCCCACAACTGAAGGTGGGAAAAAGGGCTGCCTAAGTATGACTCCCAATCAGAGAAAACGATAGTCAGCTGCCTCTGATTGGGAACCATATCTGGCCAACAAAGAAATATACAAACTAGAATGCCAACCCCAAATCACACCTTGACCTAACCAAAGGTCAGGGCGTGACAAATACGGCTCGTTCTGTGCGTAATTTCCCTCAAGACAGGAATGTCTGTGTTCTGCCAAAGAGCCCGGATCTCTAACCCATTGAGCACGTCTGGGACCTGTTGGATCGGAGAGTGAGGGCTAGGGCAATTCCCCCCAGAAATGTCAGGGAACTTGCAGGTGCCTTGGTGGAAGAGTGGGGTAACATCTCACAGCAAAAACTGGCAAATCTGGTGCAGTCCATGAGGAGGAGATGCGCTGCAGTACTTAACTTCTTATGGCTGAAATCCTGGTAACGGGATCGATATGACAACAGTCAGTGAAAGTGCAGGGCGCCAAATTCAAACAACAGAAATCTCATAATTAAAATTCCTCAAGCATACATGTATCTAATACCATTTTAAAGGTAATCTTGTTGTTAATCCCACCAAAGTGTCCGAATTCAAATAGGCTTTTCAGCGAAAGCACCACAAAATGATTATGTTAGGTCACCGCAAAATCACAGACAAACACAGTAATTTTTGCAGCCAAAGACAGGAGTCACAAAAAGCAGAAATAGAGATACAATTCATCACTAACCTTTGATGATCTTCATCAGATGACACTCATAGGACTTCATGTTACACAATACATATATGTTTTGTTCGATAAAGTTAATATTTATATACAGAAACCTCAGTTTACATTGGCGCCATGTTCAGAAATGCCTCCAAAATATCCAGAGAAATTGCAGAGCCACATCAAATAACAGAAATACTCATCATAATTTTTGATGAAAGATACATGTTTTACATAGAATTAAAGATACACTTGTTCTTAATGCAACCGCTGTGTCAGATTTCCAAAAGCTTTACGGCAAAACACAATATTCAATAATCTGAAAACAGCGTTCAGCCACAAAAGCAAGCCATACAGTTACCCGTCAAATTGTGCAGTCAACAAAACTCATAAAAGCATTATAAATCTTCACTTACCTTTGCTGATCTTCGCCGGAATGCACTCCCAGGACTCCCACTTCCACAAGAAATGTTCGTTTTGTTCGGTAATGTCCATCATTTATGTCCAAATAGCTACTTTTGTTAGCGCGTTTGGTAAACAAATCCAAAGTCACTAAGCGCGTTCACTAAAAGCTGACGAAATGTCCAAAAGTTCCGTAACAGTCAGTAGAAACATGTCAAATGATGTATTGAATCAATCTTTAGAAGGTTTTTAACATAAATCTTGAATAACGTTCCAACCAGAGAATTACATTGACTTCAGATGAGCGATGGAACAGAGCTCCCTCTCATGTGAACGCGCATGGTTAGAGCATGGTCAGGTCATGGCAGACCTGACTTATTCCCCTCTCATTCGGCCCCCCTTCACAGTAGAGGCATCAGACAAAGTTCCACAGACTGTTGACATCTAGTGGAAGCAGCAGGATGTGCTCATCCATATCACGCTGTGATTTCAATAGGATCTTGGTTGAAAATCGACCAGCCTCATAATTCCCACTTCCTGTTTGGATTTTTTCTCAGGTTTTTGCCTGCCATATGAATTATTTTATACTCACAGACATCATTCAAAAAGTTTTAGATATTTCAGAGTGTTTTCTATCCAATATGAATAATAATATGCATATATTAGCAACTGGGACTGAGGAGCAGGCAGTTTAATATGGGCACCTCTGTGCACCTTTCATCCAAGCTACTCAATACTGCCCCTTCAGCCATAAGAAGTTAATGCAGCTGGTGGCCACACCAGATACTGACTGTTACTTTTGATTTTGACCCCCCCCCCTTTGTTCAGGGACACATTATTCCATTTCTGTTAGTCACATGTCTGTGGAACTTGTTCAGTTTATGTCTCAGTTGTTGAATCTTGTTATGTTCATAGAAATATGTATTTACACATGTTAAGTTTGCTGAAAATAAACACAGTTGACTGTGAGAGGACTTTTCTTTTTTTGCTTAGTTTATTTAATTTCATACAAACTTTCGTTTCTGAGAGGAAATGTATTTAAACAATTGAAAGTGATATGAACATTTGCAATGCAGTTGGTTATACAAAGAAACTGTAGTATTGTAGTATTAATAATGTATTATCTATTACCTGTTCTTCTCTGCTGTTTATAACAACCAACTCTCCATCCATTGTTCTGCACTCCTTCTGACCGGCCCCAGCTGTGTTCATCGTGGAGGAGAGATAATAATAGCTGCTGCCAAACTTCCACCATCCAGCTTCACAGGGTTTCTCTGAGAAACACAACAGAACAGCAGGCATTCAAAAGTCTACAAATATACTACATCTCTTCTATGTACTAAATGAAATGAATGAACTCCACTCACCATAGAACCTAACCCTGGCCTGTAGCTGGTCTCTCTCTGTTGAGTAGTGATGACCAATGACTCCATCTGTAAAAAGGAAGAGTTAATTAAAAATGTAATTTCCTCACCATTGATGATTATGTAGGCTACTTAAGTCTCAGTGACAACATACTAAACTTACAATAGACAGACAGGCCTATGATCCCAGCCAATAAGAGAACACACAGCAGCCCCAGAAACACTGCAGCAATTTCAGAGGGTCTCTTCCACCACTGAAAATGCACTAAATCACAAATTGTTAAAGTAAGTAAAGTAATCTTTGGTAATGTGTTTTACTGTATCATCCAGGATTGGGACAAATAAAGCTATAGCAATACAGGGTAACATCACCTCTTCAATGTGTGTAATTTGTGTGTGTGTGTGTGTGTGTGTGTGTGTGTGTGTGTGTGTGTGTGTGTGTGTGTGTGTGTGTGTGTGTGTGTGTGTGTGTGTGTGTGTGTGTGTGTGTGTGTGTGTGTGTGTGTGTGTGTGTGTGTGTGTGCGATCTTACCAGAAGCAACAACTCCATCTCTTGGACTGGGTTTGAAGGCTCTTACATTGGAATATAATTGGCCATCAATGTCTGTGTTCTTCATTGCATCAGGCTCATCGTCTTCAAATCCATCTGAGATTTCATAAACTCCCTCTGACATCTTAACACACTTGTGGTCAAATACAGTAACTTCTACTTCTAACCTCAACTCTAATATACGTCTGTAGCTGTGTCTTCTCCCTGCACTGTCCTGCGTCTGTGTGATTCACTGTAGTGACACTATTTTTTAAACGTTCAACCACAGTGAAGGGGAAACTGGTCACCACGTGACTTGAACCAGCCTTAGTTCCTAATCTGAACATGTTTGTTTCCCAGTGTTCATCAGTTTTAAACATGTGATTCAACTTAAGTGATAATATACTACATGGTATGACTCTATATCATGCTATATGATGTATGTGTGGGTCACAGGGTCCTAATTCTGGATACATTCACATATAACCTACATATATCCTGACTAAATGTACAGCACCCCCAGCCTTCAAATGGAGAGACACTTATGTCTTGCACTCTGTGACCGGCGGTGCAGGGGGAAGTTGCCACAAGACACTGATCTTAGGTCCGTTTTGAATTTCCACCACAAATGGTTAAAGTTAGGATTTTGGGAGGGAAACCTGATTCTAGATCTGTACCATATAGGCTCATTGTTCTATCTATGCTGACTGTGAAGAGTTACTCAGAATGAAAAAGCAGAAGTTCTGACAACATCTCCATAGTTTCAGTTTGACAGATTTAAGAGAAAAGAAAGAAGAATTAAAACCCTTCACATGTTTTATGACAAAACATTCATATTTCCACCCTGTCTTTTAGTACAACATAACATATACATACTGGTTACATCTAATGACACAACTCTCTCTGCACTGATTCCACTGTTCCACATGACATCTACCTACATGAACTATTATACAACTCAATAGCTCTACTCTATTCCACAGGAGGAGAGAAAGCATCACACAGATCCTTAGATACAGGGACAGAGTCAAAGGTGTCCCTCTGGTGGATGTAGTACTAACTACAGGTACAGCTGTAGTGTTGCTGACAGAGACCTGGGTGGATGTAGTATTAACTACAGGTACAGTTGTAGTGTTGGTGACAGAGACCTGGGTGGATGTAGTACTAACTACAGGTACAGCTGTATTGTTGGTGACAGAGACCTGGGTGGATGTAGTACTAACTACAGGTACAGCTGTAGTGTTGGTGACAGAGACCTGGGTGAATGTAGTACTAACTACAGGTACAGCTGTAGTGTTGGTGACAGAGACCTGGGTGGATGTAGTACTAACTACAGGTACAGCTGTAGTGTTGGTGACAGAGACCTGGGTGGATGTAGTACTAACTACAGGTACAGCTGTAGTGTTGGTGACAGAGACCTGGGTGGATGTAGTACTAACTACAGGTACAGCTGTAGTGTTGGTGACAGAGACCTGGGTGGATGTAGTACTAACTACAGGTACAGCTGTAGTGTTGGTGACAGAGACCTGGGTGGATGTAGTACTAACTACAGGTACATCTGTAGTGTTGGTGACAGAGACCTGGGTGGATGTAGTACTAACTACAGGTACAGCTGTAGTGTTGGTGACAGAGACCTGGGTGGATGTAGTACTAACTACAGGTACAGCTGTAGTGTTGGTGACAGAGACCTGGGTGGATGTAGTACTAACTACAGGTACAGCTGTAGTGTTGGTGACAGAGACCTGGGTGGATGTAGTATTACAGCTGTACCTGTAGTTAGTACTATATCCACCCAGGTCTCTGTTACCAACACTACAGCTGTACCTGTAGTCAGTACTACATCCACCCAGGTCTCTGTCACCAACACTACAGCTGTCAAATCCCTGAGCTGACAGGATAAAATCTGTCGTTCTGCCCCTGAACAAGGCCACTATTCCTAGGCAGTCATTGTAAATAAGAATTTGTTCTCAACTGACATGCCTAGTAAAAAACAGGTTGTTGTATTTGGTCTGTAACTGGTCTCTCTCTTCAGTCAGGTTGTTGTATCTGGTCTGTAACTGGTCTCTCTCTTCATTCAGGTTGTTGTATCTGGTCTGTAGCTGGTCTCTCTCTTCATTCAGGTTGTTGTATCTGGTCTGTAGCTGGTCTCTCTCTTCATTCAGGGTGTTGTTACTGGTCTGTAACTGGTCTCTCTCTTCATTCAGGTTGTTGTATCTGGTCTGTAGCTGGTCTCTCTCTTCATTCAGGTTGTTGTATCTGGTCTGTAGCTGGTCTCTCTCTGCAGTTGTGTTGGTCTTATTAAGAGAAAAACTCTGTGACAAGTTGTTCCTTTTATCCTCAGAATCTGTGATTTCTCTGTTATCTACAAAATATAAACACATAGTTTCTAGGTAAAACACAAGTTAAATAGGCTTAGTAACCTGTACTTCTTACAACTATGTGATAAGCAATGAACTTGGACACAAACTCACAGTCGACAGACAGGCCTATGATCCCAGCTAGTAGAACACACAGCAGCCCTAGAAACACTGCAGCAACTAGGAAGGGTCTCTTCCCTGAGCTATCAAGCTCTGTGGACACATACAAGATACATTTATGTTTTGTGTGTGTGTGTGTGTGTGTGTGTGTGTGTGTGTGTGTGTGTGTGTGTGTGTGTGTGTGTGTGTGTGTGTGTGTGTGTGTGTGTTACCTGAGTGCTGGTCTCCTGGTCCATTATTAGGAGCAGTGTCTGCTGTCTCTTCTCTCTTGGTGCTGGTCTCACCGTCTCTCAGGGTGTCTGCACTGACGTAGATATCCACAATCCTCTCCTTCATCTCACCTCTGTTAAACTTGACCTTCTTGTTCATATCTGGCTCAGCATTGATAGCCTCAGACATCTGTGTGTTTTCTGTCTGTACTCAGGTTCTGGTACTATCATTGCCCTTCTGTCTGTGTCTGTTTCTGTCTCTGCTCTGAGTCTGTGACTAACTGTTTATGATGTCATCCTCAGAATAAAATGGAAATGTAGAAAGAGGAAGATAATAAAAGTGTAACATGGTTGTTGAGGTTGGGACATTTTCTGCTCCAGTACATCTTTATAGCTGATTCCTGAGAAGAATGGACTTACTTATCAGGAGAAACTGTATAACCTCATGTTGTGTCTACTGTACTGACCTCATGTTGTGTCTAATGTCCTGACCTCATGTTGTGTCTACTGTCCTGATCTCAGGTTGTGTCTAATGTCCTGACCTCATGTTGCGTCTAATGTACTGACCTCATGTTGTGTCTAATGTCCTGACCTCATGTTGCGTCTAATGTACTGACCTCATGTTGTGTCTAATGTTCGGACCTCATGTTGTGTCTAATGTCCGGACCTCATGTTGTGTCTAATGTCCTGACCTCATGTTGTGTCTAATATCGGACCTCATGTTGTGTCTAATGTCCTGACCTCATGTTGTGTCTAATGTCCTGACCTCATGTTGTGTCTAATGTACGGACCTCATGTTGTGTCTAATGTACGGACCTCATGTTGTGTCTAATGTACTGACCTCATGTTGTGTCTAATGTACTGACCTCATGTTGTGTCTAATGTCCTGACCTCATGTTGTGTCTAATGTACGGACCTCATGTTGTGTCTAATGTCCTGACCTCATGTTGTGTCTAATGTACGGACCTCATGTTGTGTCTAATGTACGGACATCATGTTGTGTCTAATGTACGGACCTCATGTTGTGTCTAATGTACTGACCTCATGTTGTGTCCAATGTACGGACCTCATGTTGTGTCTAATGTACGGACCTCATGTTGTGTCTAATGTACGGACCTCATGTTGTGTCTAATGTACGGACATCATGTTGTGTCTAATGTACTGACCTCATGTTGTGTTTAATGTCCTGACCTCATGTTGTGTCTAATGTACGGACCTCATGTTGTGTCTAATGTACGGACATCATGTTGTGTCTAATGTACGGACCTCATGTTGTGTCTAATGTACTGACCTCATGTTGTGTCTACTGTATTGACCTCATGTTGTGTCTAATGTACTGACCTCATGTTGTGTCTAATGTACTGACCTCATGTTGTGTCTAATGTCCTGACCTCATGTTGTGTCTAATGTCCTGACCTCATGTTGTGTCTAATGTACTGACCTCATGTTGTGTCTACTGTATTGACCTCATGTTGTGTCTAATGTACTGACCTCATGTTGTGTCTAATGTACTGACCTCATGTTGTGTCTAATGTACGGACCTCATGTTGTGTCTAATGTCCTGACCTCATGTTGTGTCTAATGTACGGACCTCATGTTGTGTCTAATGTACGGACATCATGTTGTGTCTAATGTACGGACATCATGTTGTGTCTAATGTACTGACCTCATGTTGTGTCTAATGTACGGACCTCGTGTTGTGTCTAATGTCCTGACCTCATGTTGTGTCTAATGTACGGACCTCATGTTGTGTCTAATGTCCTGACCTCATGTTGTGTCTAATGTACTGACCTCATGTTGTGTCTAATGTACTGACCTCATGTTGTGTCTAATGTACTGACCTCATGTTGTGTCTAATGTCCTGACCTCATGTTGTGTCTAATGTACTGACCTCATGTTGTGTCTAATGTACGGACCTCATGTTGTGTCTAATGTCCTGACCTCATGTTGTGTCTAATGTACGGACCTCATGTTGTGTCTAATGTACGGACCTCATGTTGTGTCTAATGTACGGACATCATGTTGTGTCTAATGTACTGACCTCATGTTGTGTCTAATGTACTGACCTCATGTTGTGTCTATTGTACTGACCTCATGTTGTGTCTAATGTACTGACCTCATGTTGTGTCTAATGTATTGACCTCATGTTGTGTCTAATGTCCTGACCTCATGTTGTGTCTAATGTACTGACCTCATGTTGTGTCTAATGTACTGACCTCACGTTGTGTCTAATGTCCTGACCTCATGTTGTGTCTAATGTCTTGACCTCATGTTGTGTCTAATGTCTTGACCTCATGTTGTGTCTAATGTACTGACCTCATGTTGTGTCTAATGTACTGACCTCATGTTGTGTCTAATGTACTGACCTCATGTTGTGTCTAATGTACTGACCTCATGTTGTGTCTAATGTACTGACCTCATGTTGTGTCTAATGTCCTGACCTCATGTTGTGTCTAATGTACTGACCTCATGTTGTGTCTAATGTACTGACCTCATGTTGTGTCTAATGTACTGACCTCATGTTGTGTCTAATGTCCTGACCTCATGTTGTGTCTAATGTACTGACCTCATGTTGTGTCTAATGTACTGACCTCATGTTGTGTCTAATGTCCTGACCTCATGTTGTGTCTAATGTCTTGACCTCATGTTGTGTCTAATGTCTTGACCTCATGTTGTGTCTAATGTACTGACCTCATGTTGTGTCTAATGTCCTGACCTCATGTTGTGTCTAATGTACTGACCTCATGTTGTGTCTAATGTACTGACCTCATGTTGTGTCTACTATACTGACCTCATGTTGTGTCTACTATACTGACCTCATGTTGTCTAATATTCTGGGGGTTTGGGGTCCTACGGCACTGTGTTTTCATTGTTGATTTGATTTGATTCTGACTCCATGTTGTATCTGATGATGTGTGAAACACATTTAACAATGAGTCTGTTATACTGACTCCATGTTGTATCTGATGATGTGTGAAACACATTTAACAATGAGTCTGTTATACTGACTCCATGTTGGATCTGATGATGTGTGAAACACATTTAACAATGAGTCTGTTGTACTGACTCCATGTTGGATCTGATGATGTGTGAAACACATTTAACAATGAGTCTGTTGTACTGACTCCATGTTGGATCTGATGATGTGTGAAACACATTTAACAATGAGTCTGTTGTACTGACTCCATGTTGTATCTGATGATGTGTGAAACACATTTAACCCTTTCATGCGTGAGTTCCAAATATTTCTAACGGTCGCCCCAGCGTGAGTTTTTTTATGCACGTGATGTTAGAACGTTCTCTCCATTCAAGAATGTGATTGTTATGTAACAGTACATTTAATCTGCGCTGCCCTCAAACCAAAGCACGCAGCCTTTTATTTGTCAATTTTAAATTATTTTCTAACAAGTTTTTTATTTTCTAATAACAGTTTGAAATGAGGTGTGTTCCGCCTCATTCATTCACATAAAAGTACTCATTTTTACTTTTGCGGACCAATTAATTTTTTTGACATTTCTGACCCGGACAAAATTCCCCAAACACTTCTCAATTGTTTGTGCAGTTCAAGTCTGCAGACATTTACTCATCTGCCGTCCTGCATACACGTGTTCATATTTTCCACCTGTCGCCTGCATCGAAATCAAAGTTGTTTTCGTTACCAATAATACCTTTGGAAATGTGTGCGTTTCTATCAAAGTGCCTTAATACGTTATAATAGTTTCTGCATGTCGTGTTATGTCGTTTCTACTGTAACATCATGTTTTTGTGTATATTCCTTATAACCGCGGGCACGCGATGTAACGTTACTCATTTCATAACATTTATGGTGTTATACTCAATGCTTAGGTATCTAGCTACATTCTCCTATTAGCTCTGGAAAACAATGCTAATTGCGTCAGGGAAGTATTAGCATGTGTTGTATTTCGAAGCTACCCTGGCCTTATGACTCCCAAGTGGCACAGCGTCTCAGTGCTAGAAGCGTCACTACAGAGACCCATCTTCAAATCAAGACTGCGTTTCTATCAAAGTAAGTGCCTAATTACGTTATTGTGTCGTGTTATACCGTTTCTACTGTAGCTCACTGTGTGAATGGAGTATAATATATGTGTATATTCCTTATAACCGCGGACACGCTAGGTAACGTTACCCATGTTACTCACCTTTTATGGTGTTCTATTCAATCGTGCTTATGTAGCTAGTTACATTATTCTATTAGTTCTGTAAAACAATGCTAAACGCGTCAGAAGTATTGGCATGTTGTATTTTGACGCTACCCTGGAAAAATATCTTATACCACTTGGTCGTTTTCTGAGTGCATTCCACAAAGCTGTTTATCATGTCAGCCTTATCCACTGCCCCCATTTTGAGGTAATAGTCAAGCACGCAGTCTGGTTTGATGTTTCTCTGTCTGGTTTGTTTCTCTCTCCCGTCAGGTGGTCCACCTTCCCTGTGGCCGACATGGTTGCTGTATGGACAGTGGAGAGGACATGGACGTTTGTTTCTCTCTCCCGTCAGGTGGTCCACCTTCCCTGTGGCCGACATGGTTGCTGTATGGACAGTGGAGAGGACATGGACGTTTGTTTCTCTCTCCCGTCAGGTGGTCCACCTTCCCTGTGGCCGACATGGTTGCTGTATGGACAGTGGAGAGGACATGGACGTCTCGTTTGTCATGCCACTTTACTGCCAGCTGTTAACATTTCTTATTTTGTATAACGGGTCATTTAGGATGGTAGTAGCGTTGATGAAATGCAGTCATAGCAGCAGAACTAGAAAGCAGTCTTTACTGTCACCAGGAATGTATACATTTCACTAATTGTGGTTGTCCCTCACTCCTGGCTCTCTCTTATCCTGTAGCTCCAAGGCATAGCGATTGGTCTCTACTATGTCTCCCACCAGCTCCTCTGTCAGAAACAACTTGAAGCACTCTGCCTCAGTTGGAAATGGCAAGGGGCGTTGCACTCCAGACTGGGACTCGCCAAAGCAAACAGCAGGGCCAGGAGGGGTGAAATGACTGGTGGCCTTCCAGCTACCACAGAACTCCTGTACTTCATCCACTGTTGGTATGCCTCCATCACCACCAGCATCTTCAAAGGGACCTGGGACTTCGTCAGTGGACAAGGGAAATTCAGATTCAGGGTTCTCAATGGCTACAAGGTTGGGGGGCAGCTCCTCACTCACTGTCAGAATCTGATTCCTGACTTTCATACTCTGACTCATTGTCAGAATTTTAAAAAAATCTCCAGAATTTCCACATTTGTTTGTTGTCTCCTTTTGAAAGACATTGCTAATGCTTCAGCTTAGCTCACTAGCTACATACATAAACAACAACACTGAATGGTTTACAGTGAGAGGGTTCGTGGTTGACTGTCGGCACGCGCCACTTGTATCAATAAATCACTATCAGAAAATGTTTTGTGTGGCAATTATTTGTGTATTTACGGTTTTATTCACATGTTTTCAAATCTAGGTGACAAATCATGCATTCCGATTCTTGCACAGATTGTAATGGGCACATATTATGTGTGTAAAATACTTTTTTGAAGGTTGTACTGATTATGATGAGCTAAGCTAATTCCAGCTGTGTAGCCATGTTTGTTGACATTCAATGCATTCTGGGTTCACGTAATCGTCTGTTTGACCAAAGATGTTATAACAAAATGAGGTGAGTAAGAGTTCACTCATTTTTTGAGGACTTCCGGAAATGAATGGTGGGATGTGAAAGACGGTAGATGACACACCCCTTCAACATGCATACTATAAACAGACCAAACTCATCTCGTCTTCTCTTATTGTCTTCGGTTTCTGTGAGGAAAAAATGCATGGGTGCGCGCTGAAACTAATCATCGGATTACTTTCGATTTCTAAAAAGTGCTTTACCTAATTATTTCGATCAATGGTGAGCTCACCCGTGATGTGATTAATTATACATAGTAATTGCTATTAGCTAATTCATATTGTAGTTTGTCAGCCGAGAGTTAGAAAATATGACTGCGTGTGTTGGGTCAATCTTTCCTCAGTTAGCGCTAGGACAAATGTAGCCTACATTTTTCCGGTTAGGATGATTGTGTTATGCTATATATTCTTCTGTGAATATCTGAATATTGAATCCAAAAATAAACTGCTCACATTCTGGACATAACTTTGTAAGGACTGTGTTTGTGTAAATAGTTTCTGAAAAAAGTGTGGCCAGCTCAAACGCTGATTGTTGCGTCATTCGAAACTGGCCGTTCTAAACGAGCGTTCTAAATGAGTGTTCTAATCACACGGGTGTGATCATACGCTTCAGGGACCACTGTAGAACGATCACACCCGTGTGATGGTACGTGTGAAAGGGTTAACAATGAGTCTGTTGTACTGACTCCATGTTGTATCTGATGATGTGTGAAACACATTTACCAATCCGTCTGTTGTACTGACTCCATGTTGTATCTGATGATGTGTGAAACACATTTAACAATGAGTCTGTTGTACTGACTCCATGTTGTATCTGATGATGTGGGAAACACATTTAACAATGAGTCTGTTGTACTGACTCCATGTTGTATCTGATGATGTGTGAAACACATTTAACAATGAGTCTGTTGTACTGACTCCATGTTGGATCTGATGATGTGGGAAACACATTTAACAATGAGTCTGTTGTACTGACTCCATGTTGGATCTGATGATGTGGGAAACACATTTAACAATGAGTCTGTTGTACTGACTCCATGTTGGATCTGATGATGTGTGAAACACATTTAACAATGAGTCTGTTGTACTGACTCCATGTTGGATCTGATGATGTGTGAAACACATTTAACAATCAGTCTGTTATACTGACTCCATGTTGTATCTGATGATGTGTGAAACACATTTAACAATCAGTCTGTTGTACTGACTCCATGTTGTATCTGATGATGTGTGAAACACATTTAACAATGAGTCTGTTGTACTGACTCCATGTTGTATCTGATGATGTGGGAAACACATTTAACAATGAGTCTGTTGTACTGACTCCATGTTGTATCTGATGATGTGGGAAACACATTTAACAATGAGTCTGTTGTACTGACTCCATGTTGTATCTGATGATGTGGGAAACACATTTAACAATGAGTCTGTTGTACTGACTCCATGTTGTATCTGATGATGTGGGAAACACATTTAACAATGAGTCTGTTGTACTGACTCCATGTTGGATCTGATGATGTGGGAAACACATTTAACAATGAGTCTGTTGTACTGACTCCATGTTGGATCTGATGATGTGGGAAACACATTTAACAATGAGTCTGTTGTACTGACTCCATGTTGGATCTGATGATGTGGGAAACACATTTAACAATGAGTCTGTTGTACTGACTCCATGTTGGATCTGATGATGTGGGAAACACATTTAACAATGAGTCTGTTGTACTGACTCCATGTTGGATCTGATGATGTGGGAAACACATTTAACAATGAGTCTGTTGTACTGACTCCATGTTGGATCTGATGATGTGGGAAACACATTTAACAATGAGTCTGTTATACTGACTCCATGTTGTATCTGATGATGTGGGAAACACATTTAACAATGAGTCTGTTGTACTGACTCCATGTTGTATCTGATGATGTGGGAAACACATTTAACAATGAGTCTGTTGTTCTGACTCCATGTTGTATCTGATGATGTGTGAAACACATTTAACAATGAGTCTGTTGTACTGACTCCATGTTGTATCTGATGATGTGGGAAACACATTTAACAATGAGTCTGTTGTACTGACTCCATGTTGTATCTGATGATGTGGGAAACACATTGAACAATGAGTCTGTTGTACTGACTCCATGTTGTATCGGATGATGTGGGAAACACATTTAACAATGAGTCTGTTGTACTGACTCCATGTTGTATCTGATGATGTGTGAAACACATTTAACAATGAGTCTGTTGTACTGACTCCATGTTGTATCTGATGATGTGTGAAACACATTGAACAATGAGTCTGTTGTACTGACTCCATGTTGTATCTGATGATGTGTGAAACACATTGAACAATGAGTCTGTTGTACTGACTCCATGTTGTATCTGATGATGTGTGAAACACATTGAACAATGAGTCTGTTGTACTGACTCCATGTTGTATCTGATGATGTGTGAAACACATTGAACAATGAGTCTGTTGTACTGACTCCATGTTGTATCTGATGATGTGTGAAACACATTTAACAATGAGTCTGTTGTACTGACTCCATGTTGTATCTGATGATGTGTGAAACACATTTAACAATGAGTCTGTTGTACTGACTCCATGTTGTATCTGATGATGTGTGAAACACATTTAACAATGAGTCTGTTGTACTGACTCCATGTTGTATCTGATGATGTGTGAAACACATTTAACAATGAGTCTGTTGTACTGACTCCATGTTGTATCTGATGATGTGTGAAACACATTTAACAATGAGTCTGTTGTACTGACTCCATGTTGTATCTGATGATGTGTGAAACACATTTAACAATGAGTCTGTTGTACTGACTCCATGTTGTATCTGATGATGTGTGAAACACATTTAACAATGAGTCTGTTGTACTTACTCCATGTTGTATCTGATGATGTGTGAAACACATTTAACAATGAGTCTGTTGTACTGACTCCATGTTGTATCTGATGATGTGTGAAACACATTTAACAATCAGTCTGTTGTACTGACTCCATGTTGTATCTGATGATGTGTGAAACACATTTAACAATGAGTCTGTTGTACTTACTCCATGTTGTATCTGATGATGTGTGAAACACATTTAACAATGAGTCTGTTGTTCTGACTCCATGTTGTATCTGATGATGTGTGAAACACATTTAACAATCAGTCTGTTGTACTGACTCCATGTTGTATCTGATGATGTGTGAAACACATTTAACAATGAGTCTGTTGTACTGACTCCATGTTGTATCTGATGATGTGTGAAACATACAGTAACTACTGGGACTCCAAAGTTACAATCAGGAAATAAGTAGGAAACATTTTCATATGCAAATACAAACCATGTAATGTGTGTGTGTCCCCATTTCCAGGTCTCCTCTTCATCTATGTCGGTCAGGCCAATCCAGGCTCTCTTGTTAAGGTTGAAGAGAAATGTCTGTTGTTGAGAAAGATGTAGTTAACTACAAATGGTCTGTATGTGTAAAATAAAATACACTACTGACCAAGGAATGTTAGTCCAGAACCCGATCCAGCTCTCTGTCTCTGACACCTGTTCCTGTTCTCTGTTAATCATCACCAGAGGCCTCATCAACCGCAGACAGACACAAATTTGTTAGTAAACCATGCGTAGCGTCATTTCCACGCAAAGTCTGAGCTTTATGTGAATGTTTGCTTGAATTTATACACAGACATAACCATTTGTAGGAACAGTGAGTGCCAAGTGGTGGAATAAGGGAACTGCTTGTCAATGATGGGGAAAATATATGTTGAAATTGTGTGAGTAATAATGGAGTTCTACGTCCATTGTGAATTTATGCAACAGATCTTGACAGACTAAATATAATTTCACCACATCGTGCATTTGTTACGATAATAATCAATATAAAGTAGGGTAATATGTTCAATTAGAGACACGTGTTAAAGTGAAACCATTGTAGAAATACCAAAAGACTGAGATAATGGAAATGGAATTAGAGATGCCTGATGTTGCTCTGTTAGAAGGTTTGTCACACACTGCATTTAGCAGAGCTCGTTTTTAGAGTCTTTTTTACAGAAAGTACAGATTGGCTCATCAGATATAATTTCCCAAAACCAATCATATTGTATCTTTTCGAGGATTTTAAGACCTACCTAAGGCAAAAACATGTCAGTCCGGTGCACATTCAAGTGCCATCCAGCCTCAGGTTTTTGGCAAACGGCACTTTTCAGTGGGAGGCCGGGAGCTTGCCGATCGGCATCTGACATCCTTGTATGAGCCATTGTTTGGATTTAGCAAAATTAACTGTAACATACAATTTCCATAAGTCATCGCGCAACAGGTTTAAATCAAGAGGGGTTTCTTTGCCATCAATGGATTTCCAATTACAAATGGATCAGTAGACAGCACCCACATGACCATCCCAAAACCAGTTCAACTATGTGAATAGAAAAGACTTCCACTCTTAATGTGCAGGTGATAAGTTACATGACAAAACAACGCTGCTGAATGTTTTGGCTGTTGGCCAGTTGGAACGCACACTCGTTCATTCTGTTCATGGTGGTCTATACACCTACAGTTGGGAGCTGTTGAGGATGGATGCCTTATTGGTGAGTGTTGACTACTCATTTCAAGTAAATGTACATTTGATAAAGCAACTTGAATTGTCCTAATGGTCCTCTCTTTGTAGCTATGTTTTTATTTTTACTGGTCAAACCACAACTGAGTGAGACAAATAAAACTTTTTGGTTGTACTCAATATCTGACACTAGCACCTGTAACGGCTTTCTTCCATAGGTGAAGGAGAGGACCAAAGTGCAGCGTAGCCAGTGCTCAACATGTTTAATTAAAAGATCAAGTGAACACTACAAACAACTTACAAAATAACAAACGTGAAAACCGATACAGACCTATCTGGTGCAGAACACAAACACAGAGACAGGAAACAAACACCCACAAAACCCCAACACAAAACAAGCCTCCTATATATGATTCTCAATCAGGGACAACGATTACCATCTGCCTCTGATTGAGAACCATATTAGGCTGGACATAGAAACAGACAAACTAGACACACAACATAGAATTCCCACCCAGCTCACGTCCTGACCAACTAAACACATACAAAACAACAGAAAACAGGTCAGGAACGTGACAGAACCCCCCCCTCAAGGTGCGAACTCCGGGCGCACCCCTAAAACTCAAGGGGAGGGTCTGGGTGGGCATCTGTCCGCGGTGGCGGCTCCGGCGGTGGACGAGGACACCACTCCACCACTGTCTTTGTCCCCCTCCTTAGCGTCCTTTGAGTGGCGACCCTCGCCCACGACCTTAGCCTAAGAATCCTCCCCAAGGCCCCCACATGATTTTGGAGGTAGCTCAGGACAGAGAGGTAGCTCAGGACAGAGAGGTAGCTCAGGACAGAGAGGTAGCTCAGGACAGAGAGGTAGCTCAGGACAGAGGGGTAGCTCAGGACAGAGGGGTAACTCAGGACAGAGGGGCAGCTCCGGACAGAGGGGCAGCTCCGGACTGAATGGCAGCTCCGGACTGAATGGCAGCTCCGGACTGAATGGCAGCTCCGGACTGAGTGGCAGCTCCGGACTGAGTGGCAGCTCCGGACTGACTGGCAGCTCCGGACTGTAGGGCAGCTCATGACTGTAGGGCAGCTCATGACTGTAGGGCAGCTCATGACTGTAGGGCAGCTCATGACTGTAGGGCAGCTCATGACTGTAGGGCAGCTCATGACTGTAGGGCAGCTCATGACTGGCTGGCGGCTCATGACTGGCTGGCGGCTCATGACTGGCTGGCGGCTCATGACTGGCTGGCGGCTCATGACTGGCTGGCGGCTCTGGACGCTCATGGCTGGCTGACGGCTCCGGCAGATCCTGTCTGGTTGGCGGCTCCGGCAGATCCTGTCTGGTTGGCGGCTCCGGCAGATCCTGTCTGGTTGGCGGCTCTGGCAGATCCTGTCTGGTTGGCGGCTCTGGCAGATCCTGTCTGGTTGGCGGCCCTGGCAGATCCTGACTGACGAATGGCTCTAGCGGCTCCTGACTGACGAACGGCTCTGACGGCTCGGGACAGACGGGCGGCTCTAACGGCTCGGGACAGACGGATGGCTCAGACGGCGCTGGGGAGACGGATGGCTCAGATGGCGCTGGGGAGACGGATGGCTCAGATGGCGCTGGGGAGACGGATGGCTCAGATGGCGCTGGGGAGACGGATGGCTCCGATGGCGCTTGGCAGACGGCCAGCTCATACGGCGTTGGGCAGACGGACAGTTCAGACGGCGTTGGGCAGACGGACAGTTCAGACGGCGTTGAGCAGACGGGCAGTTCAGGCGCCGCTGGGCAGACGGGCAGTTCAGGCACCGCTGGGCAGACGGCAGACTCTGGCCGGCTGAGACGCACTATAGGCCTGATGCGTGGTGCCGGAACTGGAGGTACCGGGCTGAGGGCACGCACCTCAGGGCGAGTGCGGGGAGAAGGAACAGGGCACACTGGACTCTCGAGGCGCACTATAGGCCTGGTGCGTAGTACCGGAACTGGAGGTACCGGGCTGAGGGCACGCACCTCAGGGCGAGTGCGGGGAGAAGGAACAGTGCGTACAGGGCTCTGGAGACGCACAGGAGGCTTGGTGCGTGGTGCCGGAACTGGAGGCACTGGGCTGGAGACACGCACCATAGGGAGAGTGCGTGGAGGAGGAACAGGGCTCTGGAGATGCACTGGAAGCCTGGTGCGTGGTGTAGGCACTGGTGGTACTGGGCTGGGGCGGGAAGGTGGCGCCGGATATACCGGACCGTGAAGGAGGACACGCGCTCTTGAGCACCGAGCCTCCCCAACCTTACCAGGTTGAATGGTCCCCGTAGCCTTGCCAGTGCGGCGAGGTGGAATAGCCCGCACTGGGCTATGCAGGCGAACCGGAGACACCACCTGTAAGGCTGGTGCCATGTACGCCGGCCCGAGGAGACGTACTGGAGGCCAGATATGTTGGGCCGGCTTCATGGCACCCGGCTCGATGCCCAACCTAGCCCTAACAGTGCGGCAAGGTGGAATAGCCCGCACTGGGCTAAGCATGCGTACTGGGGACACCGTGCGCTCCACCGCATAACACGGTGTCTGACCAGCACGACGCCCTCTCACTCCACGGTAAGCCCGGGGAGTTGGCTCAGGTATCCAACCCGGCTTCGCCACACTCCCCTTTAGCCCCCCCCCAAGAAATTTTTGGGTGAGCCTCTCGGGCTTCCAGCCTCTCTTACGTGCTGCCTCCTCAATCCACCGCTCCTGGGCTGTGGCTGCCTCCTTCTCCCGAGAGCGGCGATTCTCTCCAACCCTTCCCCAGGGTCCTTTTCCGTCCATGATCTCCCAAGACCATTCCTCCTGTGTCCAGTAGTCCTGTGTACTAGGCCGCTGCTGCTCCCCGTTGCTACGCTGCTTGGTCCGGGTTTGGTGGGTGTTTCTGTAACGGCTTTCTTCCATAGGTGAAGGAGAGGACCAAAGTGCAGCGTAGCCAGTGCTCAACATGTTTAATTAAAAGATCAAGTGAACACTACAAACAACTTACAAAATAACAAACGTGAAAACCGATACAGACCTATCTGGTGCAGAACACAAACACAGAGACAGGAAACAAACACCCACAAAACCCCAACACAAAACAAGCCTCCTATATATGATTCTCAATCAGGGACAACGATTACCATCTGCCTCTGATTGAGAACCATATTAGGCTGGACATAGAAACAGACAAACTAGACACACAACATAGAATTCCCACCCAGCTCACGTCCTGACCAACTAAACACATACAAAACAACAGAAAACAGGTCAGGAACGTGACAGCACCTGTATTGCAGTCTGGATTATTATCATTCTAAGGTTCTTTTGGTTGTGCCTTTGTAGGCCATTTCATGGTACTGCGTTGCATATTCCCGTAGGCTTTAAAGGGTTTATACCATGCACATTTGTGGCCTGCTGGAGGTCATTTTGCAGGGCTCAGGCAGTGCTCCACCTTGCACAAAGGCGGAGGTAGCGGTCCTGCTGCTGGGTTGTTGCCCTCCTACGGCCTCCTCCACGTCTCCTGATGTACTGGCCTGTCTCCTGGTAGCGCCTCCATGCTCTGGACACTACGCTGACAGACACAGCAAACCTTCTTGCCACAGCTCGCATTGATGTGCCATCCTGGATGAGCTGCACTACCTGAGCCACTTGTGTGGGTTGTAGACTCCGTCTCATGCTACCACTAGAGTGAGAGCACCGCCAGCATTCAAAAGTGACCAAAACATCAGCCAGGAAGCATAGGAACTGAGAAGTGGTCTGTGGTCACCACCTGCAGAATCACTCCTTTATTGGGGGTGTCTTGCTAATTGCCTATAATTTCCACCTTTTGTCTATACCATTTGCACAACAGCATGTGCAATTTATTGTCAATCAGTGTTGCTTCCTAAGTGGACAGTTTGATTTCACAGAAGTGTGATTGACTTGGAGTTACATTGTGTTGTTTAAGTGTTCCCTTTATTTTTTTGAGCAGTGTATATCACATCAGAACTATCTGGTTTCTCTATTCAGTAAGGGTGTTGAGCTGGCCTTTCTTTTTTTCTTTTTATATATCTTTTTCACCCCAATTTGTGGTATCCAATTGGTAGTTACAGTCTTGTCTCATCGCTGCAACTCTCGTACGGACTCAGGAGAGGCAAAGGTTGAGAGCCGGGCTTCCTCCGAAAGACAACCCAACCACCAGAACTGCTTCTTGACACAATGCCCACTTAACCCGGAAGCCAGCCACAACAATGTGTCGGAGGAAACATCGTACACCTGGCAACCGTGTCAGCGTGCACTGCGCCCGGCCCGCCACAGGAGTCGCTAGTACGCGACGGGACAAGGATATCCCTGCCGGCCATACCCTCCCCTCACCCGGATGACGCTGGGCCAATTGTGCGCCGCCCCATGGATCTCCCGGTCGCGGCCGGCTGAGATAGAGCCTGGACTCAAACAGAGAATCTCTAGTGGCACAGCTAGCACTGTAGCCGTAGCTGGCCTTTCTGCACATGTGTCATGGTGCTGATCTGATTGTCCCTCAGGGTGTCTGCACTGATGTAGATATCAACAATCCTCTCCTCCATCTCACCTCTGTCACACCTTCTTGGTCATATCTGGCTTGGTATAGATGGACTCAGACATCTACAACAACGTTTAGTAACTAAAGCTACGGTGCATTAAAGAAGGGTTTCCCAACCTCGGTCCTGGGGCCCCCCTGGGTGCACGTTTTCATTTTTGCCGTAGCACTACACAGCTGATTTAAGTAACAGGACCGAGTTTGGGAAACCCTGCCTTAGACAACAAGACAATTTCTATGGTTCAGGAGAGTATCTCTGCCCTGTGTCTGAGTCTGAAGCTGACTGCTTTTGACCCTGTTGTAGGTGGTGGGGGTTATCTACAGAGCACCGGAAGTGTCAAATATCAAAAGAAGAAAATAGCAGCAGCAACAACATTTATATGGATTTGTGGAACAGAAACATGTCATGACTGGTTATAGTTGGGATACCTTCTTCTTTTCACCTTGTTTTCTGATTCCTGAATAACTTCCTGGTCTTCTGGGGGAAGTTCCACCCACATACACCAGACACACACACCCTCTTATATGGTCTCTTACTTCTCTATATCACTGATTAACATATTGGATGTATACGTCTTAATTATGCCTCTAGATGCTTTAAAAATAACTAATAACCACACCTGGGTTTAAAAACTATCTAATATTTGGGACTATGCTACTGGATTACATTAAGTCAGACAAGCTCAACCAAGAACAGCTAAAGTATTTGGGTCATATTCATTAGGCGCCAAAAAAAGAAAACAAACTGAAACAGGGAGCGACTAACTGTACCTGTCCAATAAGAATAACATGTTTTCATTTGTGGTTGTAAAACATTTTTTCTCTGGTGTGACCTAATGAATACGTGGCCCAGGTCTGCTAATAACCACCAACCACTGACAGACAGACAGACATGAATCTGTTATTAAAGGAAGTCAGTGGTATGGCTAAATATGAGTTGGCACAGCAACGTATGCTGAAATCAACTGAAATTACAATACAATAGGTGTTCCAGCAATAACCTCCCTAAACTTACAGTGTTCCAAATGGAACCCTTTTTCCTACATAGTGATGGACCCTGGTCAAAAGTAGTGCACTATACAGGGAATATGGTGCCATTTGAGATGTGCCCTTCATGTCATTATTCACATTCTATGTAGGTCTTATGTACTGTATCTGTCCTGAAAACACAGGCCACTTTTCATCCATGGATATAAGGTCACCACAAGTACAACAGGACATCTAGAAAGGAAAAGGCTTCATTTTAAACATCAATAACATCATTTTATTAAATCGTAAAACATTTATAATCTGTTCAGTTTCTGAATTAGTTCAAATTAGGTGAAGGTTAGGGTTAAGGTAAGGGTCAGTTTGAAGTTTTGTCTATAAACTGCTTGTCAAACTGCTTGCCTGTCAGAAAAGTCCCTCATGTTGGGTATAATACCTACTTTATAAGTGTTTGTCTCCCCCTACTGGCTGTTTTCTACAAGCTCAGTTTCTTCCTTAAATTACTGT
This sequence comes from Salvelinus namaycush, assembly GCF_016432855.1. Taxonomy (NCBI): domain Eukaryota; kingdom Metazoa; phylum Chordata; class Actinopteri; order Salmoniformes; family Salmonidae; genus Salvelinus; species Salvelinus namaycush. The sequence goes on from NC_052314.1 coordinate 64,266,253, forward strand.
GACCTTGAACCATAGAGATAGATATGACTCATCTTTATATCTGTGCCATTTATGCATCTGTGACAGTATGGGCAGCTCCATTGAGGCTACAACACATAGGAAAACCCACCCAGATGACAATTTTGACTACTTTAAATTGGTAGAAGGATGGTGGAAACCCAGGTTTTCTTCTCAGAGGAGAGGAAGTAGAAACTGTAATCAAGGTATCTCCATTCCTCTTGACAATGCTGCTCTGTTGAAGAGCAAAGGTGAACACATTGTTCTTGGAAGGTTATTTATGATCCAACCCTTCATTCTGGTGTTGTTACTGCAAATAGGAAGTTAAAAACAAGATATGAGTTAAAATGTGACTCACCACCTGGATTCGGTCTTAACCCTTTCACACGTACCATCACACGGGTGTGATCGTTCTACAGTGGTCCCTGAAGCGTACGATCACACCCGTGTGATTAGAACACTCATTTAGAACGCTCGTTTAGAACGGCCAGTTTCGAATGACGCAACAATCAGCGTTTGAGCTGGCCACACTTTTTTCAGAAACTATTTACACAAACACAGTCCTTACAAAGTTATGTCCAGAATGTGAGCAGTTTATTTTGGGATGCAATGTTCAGATATTCACAGAAGTATATATAGCATAACACAATCATCCTAACCGGAAAAATGTAGGCTACATTTGTCCAAGCGCTAACTGAGGAAAGATTGACCCAACACAAGCAGTAATATTTTCTAACTCTCGGCTGACATAAACTACAATATGAATTAGCTAATAGCAATTATTATGTATAATTAATCACATCACGGGTGAGCTCACCATTGATCGAAATAATTAGGTAAAACACTTTTGAAATCGAAAGTAATCCGACGATTAGTTTCAGCGCGCAGCCATGCATTTGTTTCTCACAGAAACCGAAGATAATAAGAGAAGACAAGATGAGTTTGGTCTGTTTATAGTATGCATGTTGAAGGGGTGTGTCAATCACTGTCGTTCACATCCCACCCTTCATTTCCGGAAGTCCTCAAAAAATGAGTGAACTCTTACTCACCTCCTTTTGTTATAACATCTTTGGTCAAACAGACGATTACGTGAAACCCAGAATGCATTGTATGTCAACAAACATGGCTACACAGCTGGAATTAGCTTAGCTCATCATAATCAGTACAACCTTCAAAAAAGCATTTTACACACATAATATGTGCCCATTACAATCTGTGCAAGAATCGGAATGCATGATTTGTCACATAGAATTGAAAACATGTGAATAAAACAGTAAATACACAAATAATTGCCACACAAAACATTTTCTGATAGTGATTTATTGAGACAAGTGGCGCGTGCCGGCAGTCAACCACGTACCCTCTCACTCTAAACCATTCAGTGTTGTTGTTTATGTATGTAGATAGTGAGCTAAGCTGTAGCATTAGCAATAACTTTCAAAAGGAGACAACTCACAAATGTGGAAATTCTGGAGATTTTGAGTCTGAGTATGAAAGTCAGGAATCAGATTCTGACAGTGAGGAGCTGCCCCCCAACCTTGTAGCCATTGAGAACCCTGAATCTGAGGACCCCTTGTCCACTGACAAAGTCCCAGTTCCATTAGAAGATGCTGGTGGTGATGGTGGCAGACTGACAGTGGATGAAGTACAGGAGTTCTGTGGTAGCTAGAAGGCTGCCAGCCATTTCACCCCTCCTGGCCCTGCTGATTGTGTTGATGAGTCTCAGTCTGGAGTGCAACGCCCCTTGCCATTTCCATCTGAGGCAGAGTGCTTCAAGTTGTTTCTGACAGAGGAGCTGGTGGGAGACATAGTAGAGACCAATCGCTATGCCTTGGAGCTACAGGGTAAGAGAGAGCCAGTGTAACGGATGTGAAATGGCTAGCTAGTTAGCGGGTACGCGCTAATAGCGTTTCAATCAGTTACGTCACTTGCTCTGAAACCTTGAAGTAGTGGTTCCCCTTGCTCAGCAAGGGCTGCGGCTTTTGTGGAGCGATGGGTAACGATGCTTCGTGGGTGACTGTTGTTGATGTGTGCAGAGGGTCCCTGGTTCGCGCCCGGGTATGGGCGAGGGGACGGACGTAAAGTTATACTGTTACACCAGGAGTGGGGGGACAACCACAATTAGTGAAATGTATACATTCCTGGTGACAGTAAAGAAGAACTCCCTAAGAGAATACTGGAGCAGAGATCCTATGTTTGCAACTCCCTTCTTTGCCACCCTCTTTTCCCAAGACTGCTTTCTAGTTCTGCTGCTATGACTGCATTTCATCATCAACGCTACTGCCATCCTAAATGACCCGTTATACAAAACAAGAGATGTCAACAGCTGGCAGTAAAGTGCCATGACAAACGAGACGTCCATGTCCTCTCCACTGTCCATACAGCAACCAGGTCGGCCACGGGGAAGGTGAACCACCTGACGGGAGAGAGAAACAAACCAGACAGAGAAACATCAAACCAGACTGCGTGCTTGACTATTACCTCAAAATGGGGGCAGTGGATAAGGCCGACATGATAAACAGCTTTGTGGAATGAACTCAGAAAACGACCAAGTGGTATAAGATATTTTTCCAGGGTAGCGTCAAAATACAACATGCCAATACTTCTGACGCATTTAGCATTGTTTTACAGAGCTAATAGAATAATGTAACTAGCTACATAAGCACGATTGAATATAACACCATAAAAGGTGAGTAACATGAGTAACGTTACCTAGCGTGTCCGCGGTTATAAGGAATATACACAAATATATTATGCTCTATACACACAGTGAGCTACAGTAGAAACGGTAAAACACGACACAGAAACTATTATAACGTAATTAGGCACTTACTTTGATAGAAACGCAGTCTGGATTTGAAGATAGCACTGAGACGCTGTGCCACTTGGGAGTCAAAAGGCCAGGGTAGCTTCAACATACAACACATGCTAATACATCCGTGACGCAATTAGCATTGTTTTCCAGAGCTAATAAGACTGTAGCTAGATACCTAAGCATTGAGTATAACACCATACATGTTATGAAATGAGTAACGTTACATCGCGTGTCCGCGGTTATAAGGAATATACACAAAAACATGATGCTACAGTAGAAACGACATAACACGACATGCAGAAACTATTATAACGTAATAAGGCACTTTGATAGAAACGCACTCATTTCCAAAGTTATTATTGGTAACGAAAACAACTTTGATTGCGATGCAGGCGACAGGTGGAAAATATGAACACGTGTATGCAGGACGGCAGATGAGTAAATGTCTGCAGACTTGAACTGCACAAACAATTGAGAAGTGTTTGGGGAATTTTGTCCGGGTCAGAAATGTCAAATGTCATTAATTGGTCCGCAAAAGTAAAAATGACTACTTTTATGTGAATGAATGAGGCGGAACACACCTCATTTCAAACTGTTATTATAAAATAAAAAACTGTTTAGAAAATAATTTAAAATTGACAAATAAAACAGGCAAAGGCGTGCTTTGGTTTGAGGGCAGCGCAGATTAAATGTACTGTTACATAACAATCACATTCTTGAATGGAGAGAACGTTCTAACATCACGTGCATAAAACAACTCACGCTGGGGCGACCGTTAGAGATATTTGGAACTCACGCATGAAAGGGTTAAGTAGCAACATTTGAAATTGTGTCTTTTATATTGGATAAAAGTAGAGACTCAGAGCACCCTTGACGCTCTGGTCGATGATATGTTTACTTCTGGATAACATGAAAACAGCCTAACCAGCTCTTCTGTGTAATGACCGTCGTCGGGAGAAGGAGAATAGGACCAAGGTGCAGCGTGGTAAGTGTTCATATTACCTTTAATAAAATATGAAACACTTGACGAAACAACAAAAACGACAAACGAACAGTCCTGTAAGGTGAACACACAAAACAGAAAACAACCACCCACAAACACAGGTGGGAACAGGCTACCTAAGTATGGTTCTCAATCAGAGACAACGATAGACAGCTGCCTCTGATTGGGAACCATACCAGGCCAAACACATAGAAATACAAAACAAGGACAACATAGAACACCAGACATAGAATGTCCACCCAAACTCATGCCTTGACCAAACCAAAATAGAGAAATAAAAAATAAACTAAGGTCAAAACGTGACATTCTGGCAACAATTTCATCATGCTTTTTTGCAGACGTTTACTGACACCGGCCATATTCAACGGGTGTTGTACACACGTCACGTAACGTTATCTAACGAGCCAGCCAGCTAACATTAGCTAGTTAAACAACAATTAACACAGTGCCAACAATGCCACAGTGCTGGGAGCTAACCAACCAGGTTCAACGTTAGCTAGCTAACATTAGGCTCTAACTAGAAAAGCAAACGGCTCTGGGATATGAATAATAACATCAGCTAGGGAGCCAGCCAGCTAACGTTATCTAGCTAGCTAACAGTACACTTTAGCTAATGCATGTGGCTAGCTAGCTAGGTTAACAATGTCTACCTGTCAGGAATGCCATGCCACGGTTGCCCTTAGTTTGAGGATGTAATCCGGAGACAGGTGTTTCTCCGTCTCTTTAGCTATCATACTCTAATTCCACTGATTTCAAAACTTGATCCTCCAGAAAGTGGAGAGCAACACTTATGCAGCTCCAGTATACAATATATATATTTTCTTAAATCTTGACAGGATTACCAAGAGACTGACCAGCTCAAAGTCCAATACGAACTCATCACTCGGCATGTCCAGCCCACTTATTAGCTCAGTCAATCATGGCTATTGGGAAGGTTGTTGGCTTTTTCTGTGGACCAGCAAGGTTCGGAATTTAACCTGTTTGGGCTGCAGGGGCAGTATTGAGTAGATGGATAAAATGTGCCCATTTCAAACGGCCTCGTACTCAATTCTTGCTCGTACAATATGCATATTATTATTACTATTGGATAGAAAACACTCTCTAGTTTCTAAAACCGTTTGAATTATATCTGTGAGTAAAACAGAACTCATTTGGCAGCAAACTTCCTGACCAGGAAGTGGAAAGTCTGAAATCGATGCTCTGTTCTAGGGCCTGCCTATAAATGGGCATGATATGTATTAGTATACATGCACGTCATACACCTTCCACTAGATGTCAAGAGGCAGTGAGAGAAGAAATGGAGTGTTTATCTTGGTCTGAGGTGGAATAAATGCTCTTGGCATGACGTATCACCCATTTCCTGTTTCCTGGAACGTGCGAGAAGGGACTTGGTATTGCCTTCTGAAAAGCTGTCGTTATAGGCGGCGACTATCTCCGGCTCTGAGTTTATTTGATAAATGTGACAATATCATCGTAAAGTATGTTTTTTCAATATAGTTTTCTTAGATTATTGAAATTTATTCGGGACGTTAGGCGTGTTTCGTTGTGTGCCTTTGTTCAGGAAGGAGAGCTTCGCGCCACTTGGCTACTGTGCTTGCTAATTCAAGAGGGAAAAAGGACGTTCTAAAACCAAACAACGACTGTTCTGGACAAAGGACCCCTTGTACAACATTCTGATGGAAGATCACCAAAAGTAGGACCCATTTTATGATGCTATTCCATATATCTGTCCAACTTGTGTACTAATAGTTTGCGCCCAGGTTTTGGGCACTCTCTCGCCATAACGTAAGCCTTATGTCGTAATGAAGTTATTTTTAGAATTCTAACACGGCGATTGCATTAAGAACTAGTGTATCTATCATTTCCTATACAACATGTATTTTTTAGTAAAGATTATGAATTGTTACTTGGTCAGAATAGGTGAGTGTCGTAAACACACCCGGACAATCTGGGAAAAATATGCTACGTTAGCACAATGTATAACCACTGATATCAGCTCTAAATATGCAAATTTTCGAACAAACCATATATGTATTGTGTAATATGATGTTAGAGGACTGTCATCTGATGAAGTTTATGAAGTTTGTGAAGGTTAGTGAAATAATTAATATCTTTTGCTGCTTTATTAGCTATCGCTACCGTTTGCCTTGAATCAATGCTGTTGTGTGTTAGCTATTGTAGTAAGCTAATATAACGCTATATTGTTTTTTCGCTGTAAAACACTTTAAAAAATCGGAAATATTGTCTGTATTCACAAGATCTTTGTCTTTCATTTGCTATACACCATGTATTTTTCAGAAATGTTTTATGATGAGTATTTAGGTATTTCACGTTGGTGTCTGTAATTACTCTGGCTGCTTCGGTGCTTTTTGTGACGGTAGCTGTGATGGTAGCTGCAATGTAAAACTGATTTATACCTGAAATATGCAAATTTTTCGAACAAAACATAGATTTATTGTATAACATGTTATTAGACTGTCATCTGATGAAGTTGTTTCTTGGTTAGTTTGGTTTGTTCTAGGTTAGTTTGGTTGGTTTTGTGCATGCTACCTGTGCTGTGAAAAATGTCTGTGCTTTTTTCTATTTGTTGGTGAGCTAACATAAATATACGTGGTGTTTTCCCTGTAAAACATTTAAAAAATCAGACATGTTGGCTGGATTCACAAGATGTGTATCTTTCATTAGCTGTATTGGACTTGTTAATGTGTGAAAGTTAAATATTAAAAAAATATATATTTTGAATTTCGCGCCCTGCACTTGAAGTGGCTGTTGTCATAGGTGTACCGACGCCGGGCTGAAGCCATAAGAAGTTAACAGTTGTAT